>NW_027621412.1:0-24416 GCF_964198595.1 Lampetra fluviatilis | reverse complement strand
GGTGAGTGAGTGGGTGGGTGGGTGGGTGAGTGAGTGGGTGGGTGAGTGAATGGGTGGGTGGGTGGGTGAGTGAGTGGGTGGGTGGGTGAGTGAGTGAGTGAGTGAGTGGGTGGGTGAGTGAGTGGGTGGGTGAGTGAGTGAGTGAGTGGGTGGGTGGGTGGGTGAATGGGTGGGTTGGTGGGTGAGTGAGTGAGTGGGTGGGTGATTGAGTGAGTGGGTTGGGTTAGTGGGTGGGTGAGTGGGTGGGTGAGTGGGTGGGTGGGTGAGTGGGTGGGTGAGTGGGTGGGTGAGTGGGTGGGTGAGTGGGTGGGTGGGTGAGTGGGTGGGTGGGTGGGTTAGTGGGTGGGTGAGTGGGTGGGTGGGTGAGTGGGTGGGTGGGTGAGTGGGTGAGTGGGTGGGTGGGTGAGTGGGTGAGTGGGTGGGTGGGTGAGTGGGTGAGTGGGTGGGTGGGTGGGTGAGTGGGTGAGTGGTGGGTGGGTGAGTGGGTGAGTGGGTGAGTGGGTGAGTGGGTGAGTGTGTGGGTGGGTGGGTGAGTGGGTGAGTGGGTGGGTGGGTTAGTGGGTGGGTGGGTTAGTGGTTAGTGGGTGAATGTGTGAGTGTGTGGGTGGGTGAGTGGGTGAGTGTGTGGGTGGGGTGAGTGGGTGAGTGGGTGGGTGGGTTAGTGGGTTAGTGGGTGAATGTGTGAGTGTGTGGGTGGGTGAGTGAGTGAGTGAGTGGGTGAGTGGGTGAATGTGTGAGTGTGTGGGTGGGTGAGTGGGTGAGTGGGTGGGTGGGTGAGTGAGTGGGTGGGTGGGTGAGTGGGTGGGTGGGTGAGTGAGTGAGTGAGTGGGTGGGTGAGTGAGTGGGTGGGTGAGTGAGTGAGTGGGTGGGTGAGTGAGTGAGTGGGTGGGTGAGTGAGTGAGTGGGTGGGTGGGTGAGTGAGTGGGTGGGTGAGTGAGTGGGTGGGTGGGTGAGTGAGTGAGTGGGTGGGTGAGTGAGTGGGTGGGTGAGTGGGTGGGTGAGTGAATGAGTGGGTGGGTGGGTGAGTGAGTGGGTGGGTGAGTGGGTGGGTGGGTGGGTGGGTGAGTGAGTGGGTGGGTGGGTGAGTGAGTGAGTGGGTGGGTGAGTGAGTGGGTGGGTGAGTGGGTGGGTGAGTGAGTGAGTGAGTGGGTGGGTGAGTGAGTGGGTGGGTGGGTGGGTGAGTGAGTGAGTGGGTGGGTGGGTGAGTGAGTGAGTGGGTGGGTGAGTGAGTGGGTGGGTGGGTGAGTGAGTGGGTGGGTGTGTGAGTGAGTGGGTGGGTGGGTGAGTGAGTGAGTGGGTGAGTGAGTGAGTGGGTGGGTGAGTGGGTGGGTGAGTGAGTGAGTGAGTGAGTGAGTGAGTGAGTGAGTGGGTGGGTGAGTGAGTGGGTGGGTGGGTGGGTGAGTGAGTGAGTGGGTGGGTGGGTGAGTGAGTGGGTGGGTGGGTGAGTGAGTGAGTGGGTGGGTGGGTGAGTGAGTGAGTGAGTGGGTGGGTGGGTGAGTGAGTGAGTGAGTGGGTGGGTGGGTGAGTGAGTGAGTGAGTGGGTGGGTGGGTGAGTGAGTGGGTGGGTGAGTGAATGAGTGGGTGGGTGGGTGAGTGAGTGGGTGAGTGAGTGAGTGGGTGGGTGAGTGAGTGAGTGGGTGGGTGGGTGGGTGAATGGGTGGGTTGGTGGGTGAGTGAGTGGGTGGGTGGGTGATTGAGTGAGTGGGTTGGGTTAGTGGGTGGGTGAGTGGGTGGGTGAGTGGGTGGGTGAGTGGGTGAGTGGGTGGGTGGGTGGGTGGGTGAGTGGGTGGGTGGGTGGAGTGGGTGGGTGGGTGAGTGGGTGGGTGGGTGAGTGGGTGGGTGGGTGAGTGGGTGGGTGGGTGAGTGGGTGGGTGGGTGAGTGGGTGGGTGGGTGAGTGGGTGGGTGGGTGAGTGGGTGGGTGGGTGGGTGGGTGAGTGGGTGGGTGAGTGGGTGGGTGGGTGGGTGAGTGGGTGGGTGAGTGGGTGGGTTAGTGGGTGGGTGGGTGGGTGGGTGGGTGAGTGGGTGAGTGGGTGAGTGGGTGAGTGGGTGGGTGGGTGGGTGAGTGGGTGGGTGGGTGGGTGGGTGGGTGAGTGGGTGGGTGAGTGGGTGGGTGAGTGGGTGGGTGAGTGGGTGGGTGGGTGAGTGGGTGGGTGAGTGGGTGGGTTAGTGGGTGGGTGAGTGGGTGGGTGGGTGGGTGAGAGTGGTGAGTGGGTGGTGGGTCGAGTGGGTGGGTGGGTGGGTGAGTGGGTGAGTGGGTGAGTGGGTGAGTGGGTGAGTGGGTGAGTGGGTGGGTTAGTGGGTGGGTGGGTTAGTGGGTTAGTGGGTGAATGTGTGAGTGTGTGGGTGGGTGAGTGGGTGAGTGGGTGAGTGTGTGGGTGGGGTGAGTGGGTGAGTGGGTGGGTGGGTTAGTGGGTTAGTGGGTGAATGTGTGAGTGTGTGGGTGGGTGAGTGAGTGAGTGAGTGGGTGAGTGGGTGGGTGAGTGGGTGAGTGGGTGAGTGAGTGAGTGAGTGGGTGAGTGGGTGAGTGGGTGAGTGTGTGGGTGGGTAGAGTGGGTGAGTGGGGTGGGTGGGTTAGTGGGTTAGTGGGTGAGTGGGTGAATGTGTGAGTGTGTGGGTGGGTGAGTGGGTGAGTGAGTGGGTGGGTGGGTGAGTGAGTGAGTGGGTGGGTGGTTGAGTGGGTTCGTGGGTGAGTGAATGAGTGGGTGGGTGGGTGAGTGAGTGAGTGAGTGGATGGGTGGGTGAGTGCGTGGGTGCGTGAGTGGGTGAGTGGGTGGGTGGGTGAGTGAGTGAGTGGGTGGGTGGGTGAGTGAGTGAGTGGGTGGGTGGGTGGGTGGGTGAGTGAGTGAGTGGGTGGGTGGGTGGGTGGGTGAGTGAGTGGGTGGGTGAGTGAGTGGGTGGGTGAGTGAGTGGGTGGGTGGGTGAGTGAGTGGGTGGGTGGGTGGGTGGGTGAGTGAGTGGGTGGGTGGGTGAGTGAGTGAGTGGGTGGGTGAGTGAGTGGGTGGGTGAGTGAGTGAGTGGGTGGGTGAGTGAGTGAGTGAGTGGGTGGGTGAGTGAGTGGGTGGGTGGGTGGGTGAGTGAGTGAGTGGGTGAGTGAATGAGTGGGTGGGTGGGTGAGTGAGTGGGTGGGTGAGTGAGTGAGGTGAGTGGGTGGGTGGGTGAGTGGGTGGGTGGGTGAGTGAGTGGGTGGGTGAGTGAGTGAGTGGGTGAGTGAATGAGTGGGTGGGTGGGTGAGTGAGTGGGTGGGTGAGTGAGTGAGTGAGTGGGTGGGTGAGTGGGTGGGTGGGTGGGTGAGTGAGTGAGTGGGTGAGTGAATGAGTGGGTGGGTGGGTGAGTGAGTGGGTGGGTGAGTGAGTGAGTGAGTGGGTGGGTGGGTGAGTGAGTGAGTGGGTGGGTGAGTGAGTGAGTGAGTGGGTGGGTGAGTGAGTGGGTGGGTGGGTGGGTGAGTGAGTGAGTGGGTGAGTGAATGAGTGGGTGGGTGGGTGAGTGAGTGGGTGGGTGAGTGAGTGAGTGAGTGGGTGGGTGAGTGAGTGGGTGGGTGAGTGAGTGAGTGGGTGGGTGAATGGGTGGGTTGGTGGGTGAGTGAGTGAGTGGGTGGGTGATTGAGTGAGTGGGTTGGGTTAGTGGGTGGGTGAGTGGGTGGGTGAGTGGGTGGGTGAGTGGGTGGGTGAGTGGGTGAGTGGGTGGGTGGGTGGGTGGGTGAGTGGGTGGGTGGGTGAGTGGGTGGGTGGGTGGGTGAGTGGGTGGGTGGGTGAGTGGGTGGGTGGGTGAGTGGGTGGGTGGGTGGGTGAGTTGGTGGGTGAGTGGGTGGGTGAGTGGGTGGGTGAGTGGGTTAGTGGGTGAGTGGGTTAGTGGGTGAGTGGGTGGGTGGGTGAGTGGGTGGGTGGGTGAGTGGGTGGGTGGGTGAGTGGGTGGGTGGGTGAGTGGGTGAGTGGGTGGGTGGGTGGGTTAGTGGGTGAGTGGGTGAGTGGGTGGGTGGGTGGGTTAGTGGGTGAGTGGGTGGGTTAGTGGGTGAGTGGGTGGGTTAGTGGGTGAGTGGGTGGGTGGGTGGGTGAGTGGGTGAGTGGGTGGGTGGGTGGGTTAGTGGGTTAGTGGGTGAATGTGTGAGTGTGTGGGTGGGTGAGTGGGTGAGTGGGTGAGTGTGTGGGTGGGTGAGTGGGTGAGTGGGTGAGTGTGTGGGTGGGTGAGTGGGTGAGTGGGTGAGTGGGTGGGTGGGTTAGTGGGTTAGTGGGTGAATGAGTGAGTGGGTGGGTGATTGGGTGAGTGGGTGGGTGAGTGGGTGGGTGAGTGGGTGAGTGGGTGGGTGAGTGGGTGGGTGGGTGGGTGGGTGAGTGGGTGGGTGGGTGAGTGGGTGGGTGGGTGAGTGGGTGGGTGAGTGGGTGAGTGGGTGGGTGGGTGGGTGAGTGGGTGGGTGGGTGGGTGAGTGGGTGGGTGGGTGGGTGGGTGAGTGGGTGGGTGGGTGGGTGAGTGGGTGGGTGGGTGGGTGAGTGGGTGGGTGGGTGGGTGGGTGGGTGGGTGAGTGGGTGGGTGAGTGGGTGGGTGGGTGGGTGAGTGGGTGGGTGAGTGGGTGAGTGGGTGGGTGGGTGGGGTGGTTGGGTGAGTGGGTGGGTGGGTGAGTGGGTGGGTGGGTGAGTGGGTGGGTGGGTGGGTGAGTGGGTGGGTGGGTGAGTGGGTGGGTGAGTGGGTGGGTGGGTGAGTGGGTGGGTGGGTGGGTGAGTGGGTGGGTGGGTGAGTGGGTGGGTGGGTGAGTGAGTGAGTGGGTGGGTGGGTGAGTGGGTGGGTGGGTGAGTGAGTGAGTGAGTGAGTGGGTGGGTGAGTGAGTGAGTGGGTGGGTGGGTGAATGGGTGGGTTGGTGAGTGAGTGAGTGGGTGGGTGATTGAGTGAGTGGGTTGGGTTAGTGGGTGGGTGGGTGGGTGAGTGGGTGGGTGGGTGAGTGGGTGGGTGGGTGGGTGAGTGGGTGGGTGAGTGGGTGGGTGAGTGGGTGGGTGGGTGAGTGGGTGAGTGGGTGGGTGGGTGAGTGGGTGGGTGGGTGGGTTAGTGGGTGAGTGGGTGAGTGGGTGAGTGGGTGAGTGTGTGGGTGGGTGAGTGGGTGAGTGGGTGGGTTAGTGGGTGGGTGGGTTAGTGGGTTAGTGGGTGAATGTGTGAGTGTGTGGGTGGGTGAGTGGGTGAGTGGGTGAGTGTGTGGGTGGGTGAGTGGGTGAGTGGGTGGGTGGGTTAGTGGGTTAGTGGGTGAATGTGTGAGTGTGTGGGTGGGTGAGTGAGTGAGTGAGTGGGTGAGTGGGTGGGTGAGTGGGTGAGTGGGTGGGTGAGTGAGTGAGTGGGTGAGTGTGTGGGTGGGTGAGTGGGTGGGTGGGTTAGTGGGTTAGTGGGTGAGTGGGTGAATGTGTGAGTGTGTGGGTGAGTGAGTGAGTGAGTGCGTGAGTGGGTGAGTGGGTGGGTGAGTGGGTGAGTGGGTGGGTGAGTGAGTGGGTGGGTGAATGGGTGGGTTGGTGGGTGGGTGAGTGAGTGGGTGGGTGAGTGAGTGAGTGGGTGGGTGAATGGGTGGGTTGGTGGGTGAGTGAGTGAGTGGGTGGGTGATTGAGTGAGTGGGTTGGGTTAGTGGGTGGGTGAGTGGGTGGGTGAGTGGGTGGGTGAGTGGGTGGGTGAGTGGGTGAGTGGGTGGGTGGGTGGGTGGGTGGGTGAGTGGGTGGGTGGGTGAGTGGGTGGGTGGGTGAGTGGGTGGGTGGGTGGGTGAGTGGGTGGGTGGGTGGGTGGGTGGGTGAGTGGGTGGGTGGGTGGGTGAGTGGGTGGGTGGGTGAGTGGGTGGGTGGGTGAGTGGGTGGGTGGGTGAGTGGGTGGGTGGGTGGGTGGGTGAGTGGGTGGGTGGGTGAGTGGGTGGGTGGGTGAGTGGGTGGGTGAGTGGGTGGGTGAGTGGGTTAGTGGGTGAGTGGGTTAGTGGGTGGGTGGGTGGGTGAGTGGGTGGGTGGGTGAGTGGGTGGGTGGGTGAGTGGGTGGGTGGGTGAGTGGGTGAGTGGGTGGGTGGGTGGGTTAGTGGGTGAGTGGGTGAGTGGGTGAGTGGGTGGGTGGGTGGGTGGGTTAGTGGGTGAGTGGGTGAGTGGGTGAGTGTGTGGGTGGGTGAGTGGGTGGGTGGGTGAGTGGGTGAGTGGGTGGGTGGGTGGGTTAGTGGGTGGGTGGGTTAGTGGGTTAGTGGGTGAATGTGTGAGTGTGTGGGTGGGTGAGTGGGTGAGTGGGTGAGTGTGTGGGTGGGTGGGTGGGTGGGTGGGTGGGTGGGTGGGTGAGTGGGTGGGTGGGTGGGTGAGTGGGTGGGTGGGTGGGTGGGTGAGTGGGTGGGTGAGTGGGTGGGTGAGTGGGTTAGTGGGTGAGTGGGTTAGTGGGTGGGTGGGTGAGTGGGTGGGTGGGTGAGTGGGTGGGTGGGTGAGTGGGTGGGTGGGTGAGTGGGTGGGTGGGTTAGTGGGTGAGTGGGTGAGTGGGTGGGTGGGTGGGTTAGTGGGTGAGTGGGTGAGTGGGTGAGTGGGTGAGTGTGTGGGTGGGTGAGTGGGTGGGTGAGTGGGTGAGTGGGTGGGTGGGTGGGTTAGTGGGTGGGTGGGTTAGTGGGTTAGTGGGTGAATGTGTGAGTGTGTGGGTGGGTGAGTGGGTGAGTGGGTGAGTGTGTGGGTGGGTGAGTGGGTGAGTGGGTGAGTGTGTGGGTGGGTGAGTGGGTGAGTGGGTGGGTGGGTTAGTGGGTTAGTGGGTGAATGAGTGAGTGGGTGGGTGATTGGGTGAGTGGGTGGGTGAGTGGGTGGGTGAGTGGGTGAGTGGGTGAGTGGGTGGGTGGGTGGGTGAGTGGGTGGGTGGGTGAGTGGGTGGGTGGGTGAGTGGGTGGGTGGGTGAGTGGGTGGGTGGGTGGGTGAGTGGGTGGGTGGGTGGGTGGGTGGGTGGGTGGGTGGGTGAGTGGGTGGGTGGGTGGGTGAGTGGGTGGGTGGGTGGGTGAGTGGGTGGGTGGGTGGGTGAGTGGGTGGGTGGGTGGGTGGGTGGGTGAGTGGGTGGGTGGGTGGGTGGGTGAGTGGGTGGGTGGGTGGGTGGGTGGGTGGGTGAGTGGGTGGGTGGGTGGGTGGGTGGGTGGGTGGGTGGGTGAGTGGGTGGGTGAGTGGGTGAGTGGGTGGGTGGGTGGGTGGGTGGGTGGGTGGGTGGGTGAGTGGGTGGGTGGGTGGGTGGGTGGGTGGGTGAGTGGGTGGGTGGGTGGGTGAGTGGGTGGGTGAGTGGGTGGGTGGGTGAGTGGGTGGGTGGGTGGGTGAGTGGGTGGGTGGGTGGGTGAGTGGGTGGGTGGGTGAGTGGGTGGGTGGGTGAGTGAGTGAGTGGGTGGGTGGGTGAGTGGGTGGGTGAGTGAGTGAGTGAGTGGGTGGGTGGGTGAGTGAGTGAGTGGGTGGGTGGGTGGGTGAATGGGTGGGTTGGTGAGTGAGTGAGTGGGTGGGTGATTGAGTGAGTGGGTTGGGTTAGTGGGTGGGTGGGTGGGTGAGTGGGTGGGTGGGTGAGTGGGTGGGTGGGTGGGTGGGTGGGTGAGTGGGTGGGTGAGTGGGTGGGTGAGTGGGTGGGTGGGTGAGTGGGTGAGTGGGTGGGTGGGTGAGTGGGTGGGTGGGTGGGTTAGTGGGTGAGTGGGTGAGTGGGTGAGTGGGTGAGTGGGTGAGTGTGTGGGTGGGTGAGTGGGTGAGTGGGTGGGTTAGTGGGTGGGTGGGTTAGTGGGTTAGTGGGTGAATGTGTGAGTGTGTGGGTGGGTGAGTGGGTGAGTGGGTGAGTGTGTGGGTGGGTGAGTGGGTGAGTGGGTGGGTGGGTTAGTGGGTTAGTGGGTGAATGTGTGAGTGTGTGGGTGGGTGAGTGAGTGAGTGAGTGAGTGGGTGAGTGGGTGGGTGAGTGGGTGAGTGGGTGGGTGAGTGAGTGAGTGGGTGGGTGATTGAGTGAGTGGGTTGGGTTAGTGGGTGGGTGGGTGGGTGAGTGGGTGGGTGGGTGAGTGGGTGGGTGGGTGGGTGAGTGGGTGAGTGGGTGGGTGAGTGAGTGGGTGAGTGTGTGGGTGGGTGAGTGGGTGAGTGGGTGGGTGGGTTAGTGGGTTAGTGGGTGAGTGGGTGAATGTGTGAGTGTGTGGGTGAGTGAGTGAGTGAGTGAGTGAGTGCGTGAGTGGGTGAGTGGGTGGGTGAGTGGGTGAGTGGGTGGGTGAGTGAGTGAGTGGGTGAGTGTGTGGGTGGGTGAGTGGGTGAGTGGGTGGGTGGGTTAGTGGGTTAGTGGGTGAGTGGGTGAATGTGTGAGTGTGTGGGTGGGTGAGTGGGTGAGTGGGTGAGTGAGTGAGTGGGTGGGTGGGTGGGTGGGTGAGTGGGTGGTTGGGTGGGTGGGTGGGTGAGTGAGTGGGTGGGTGGGTGAGTGAGTGGGTGGGTGAGTGAGTGAGTGAGTGAGTGGGTGGGTGGGTGAGTGAGTGGGTGGGTGAGTGAGTGGGTGGGTGAGTGAGTGGGTGGGTGAGTGAGTGGGTGGGTGGGTGGGTGAGTGGGTGGGTGAGTGAGTGGGTGGGTGGGTGAGTGAGTGGGTGGGTGGGTGAGTGAGTGGGTGGGTGGGTGAGTGAGTGGGTGGGTGGGTGGGTGGGTGAATGGGTGGGTGGGTGAGTGAGTGACGTCACTCACCACTCATCACCCTACACAGGAAGTGACGTCACCACTCCACACAGGAATTGACGTCACTCACCACTAATCACTTTACACAGGAAGTGACGTCATTCACCACTCATCACTCTACACAGGAAGTGGCGTCACTCACCACTCTACACAGGAAGTGACGTTACTCACCACTCTACACAGGAAGTGACGTCACTCACCACTCTACACAGAAAGTGACGTCACTCGCCACTCTACACAGGAAGTCACGTCACTCACCACTCATCACTCTACGCAGGAAGTGTAGTCACTCATCACTCCACACAGGAAGTGACGTGACTCATCAGTCTACACAGGAAGTGACGTCACTCACCAATCTACACAGAAAGTGACGTCACTCGCCACTCTACACAGGAAGTGACGTCACTCACCACTCATCACTCTACGCAGGAAGTGTAGTCACTCATCACTTTACAGGGAAGTGACGTCACTCGCCACTCATCACTACGCAGGAAGTGACATCACTCACCACTAATCACTCTACACAGGAAGTGACGTCACTCACCACTCCACACAGGAAGTGATGTCACTCATCACTCCACACAGGAAGTGACGTCGCTCACCACTCAACACAGGAAGTGACGTCACTCATCACTCTACACAGGAAGTGACGTCACTCGCCACTCATCACCCTGCGCCAGAAGTGACGTCGCTCATCGCTCTACACAGGAAGTGACGTCACTCGCCACTCCACACAGGAAGTGACGTCGCTTACCACTCAACACAGGAAGTGACGTCACTCATCACTCTACACAGGAAGTGACCTCACTCATCACTCAGCAGTCTACACAGGAAGTGACGTCACTTCTTGTGTAGACTGATGAGTGGTGAGTGACGTCACTTCCTGTGTAGAGTGATGAGTGACGTCACTTCCTGTGTTGAGTGATGAGTGACGTCACTTTCTGTGTACGGTGATGAGTGGTGAGTGACGTCACTTCCTGTGTAGACTGATGAGTGGAGAGTGACGTCACTTCCTGTGTATGGTGATGGGTGACGTCACTTCCTGTGTAGGGTGATGAGTGGTGAGTGACGTCACTTCCTGTGTAGACTGATGAGTGGTGAGTGACGTCACTTCTTGTGTAGAGTGATGAGTGACGTCACTTTCTGTGTAGGGTGATGAGTGGTGAGTGACGTCACTTCCTGTGTAGACTGATGAGTGGTGAGTGACGTCACTTCCTGTGTTGAGTGATGAGTGACGTCACTTCCTGTGTAGGGTGATGATTGGTGAGTGACGTCACTTCCGGTGTAGGGTGACGGAGTGGCGTCACTTCCGGTGAAGAGTGATGGGTGACGTCACTTCCTGTGTAGGGTGATGAGTGGTGAGTGACGTCACTTCCGGTGTATGGTGATGAGTGGTGAGTGACGTCACTTCCTGTGTAGAGTGATGAGTGACGTCACTTCCTGTGTTGAGTGATGAGTGACGTCACTTTCTGTGTACGGTGATGAGTGGTGAGTGACGTCACTTCCTGTGTAGACTGATGAGTGGAGAGTGACGTCACTTCCTGTGTATGGTGATGGGTGACGTCACTTCCTGTGTAGGGTGATGAGTGGTGAGTGACGTCACTTCCTGTGTAGACTGATGAGTGGTGAGTGACGTCACTTCTTGTGTAGAGTGATGAGTGACGTCACTTTCTGTGTAGGGTGATGAGTGGTGAGTGACGTCACTTCCTGTGTAGACTGATGAGTGGTGAGTGACGTCACTTCCTGTGTTGAGTGATGAGTGACGTCACTTCCTGTGTAGGGTGATGATTGGTGAGTGACGTCACTTCCGGTGTAGGGTGACGGAGTGGCGTCACTTCCGGTGAAGAGTGATGGGTGACGTCACTTCCTGTGTAGGGTGATGAGTGGTGAGTGACGTCACTTCCGGTGTATGGTGATGAGTGGTGAGTGACGTCACTTGCTGTGTAGAGTGATGAGTGACGTCACTTCCTGTGTTGAGTGGTGAGCGACGTCACTTCCTGTGTGGAGTGATGAGTGACGTTACTTCCTGTGTGGAGTGGTGAGTGACGTCACTTCCTGTGTAGGCCTCCTCTTCCGGGCCTCCTCTTCCGGGCCTCCAGAAAAAAACACCACCAACCGTTAAACGCCAACCCTTTAAACACAACCTTTAAACGCCAACCGTTTAAACACCACCAACCCTTAAACGCCAACCCTTTAAACACAACCTTTAAATGCCAACCGTTTAATCACCACCAACCGTTAAACGCCAACCCTTTAAACACAACCTTTAAACGCCAACCGTTAAAACACCACCAACCCTTAAACGCCAAGCCTTTTAACACAACCTTTAAACGCCAACCGTTTAAACACCACCAACCCTTAAACGCCAAGCCTTTAAACACAACCTTTAAACGCCAACCGTTTAATCACCACCACCGTTAAACGCCAACCCTTTAAACACAACCTTTAAACGCCAACCGTTAAAACACCACCAACCCTGAAACGCCAACCCTTTTAACACAACCTTTAAACGCCAACTGTTTAAACACCACCAACCCTTAAACGCTAAGCCTTTAAACACAACCTTTAAACGCCAACCGTTTAAACACCACCAACCCTTAAACGCCAACCCTTTAATCACCACCAACCGTTAAACGCCAACCCTTTAAACACAACCTTTAAACGCCAACCGTTTAAACACCACCAACCCTTAAAACGGCAACCCTTTAAACACAACCTTTAAACGCCATCCGTTAAAATATCACCAACCCTTAAACGCTAAGCCTTTAAACACAACCTTTAAACGCCAACCGTTAAAACACCACCAACCCTTAAACGCCAACCCTTTAAACACAACCTTTAAACGCCAACTGTTTAAACACCAAGCCTTTAAACACAACCTTTAAACGCCAACCGTTAAAACACCACCAACCCTTAAACGCCAACCCTTTAAACACAACCTTTAAACGCCAACTGTTTAAACGCCAAGCCTTTAAACACAACCTTTAAACGCCAACCGTTAAAACACCACCAACCGTTAAACGCCAACCCTTTAAACACAACCTTTAAACGCCAACCGTTTAAACACCACCAACCCTTAAACGCCAACCCTTTTAACACAACCTTTAAAAGCCAACCGTTTAAACACCACCAACCCTTAAACGCCAAGCCTTTAAACACAACCTTTAAACGCCAACCGTTAAAACACCACCAACCCTTAAACGCCAAGCCTTTAAACACAACCTTTAAACGCCAACCGTTAAAACACCACCAACCCTGAAACGCCAACCCTTTTAACACAACCTTTAAACGCCAACCGTTTAAACACCACCAACCCTTAAACGCCAAGCCTTTAAACACAACCTTTAAACGCCAACCGTTAAAATACCACCAACCCTGAAACGCCAAGCCTTTAAACACAACCTTTAAACGCCAACCGTTAAAACACCACCAACCCTTAAACGCCAACCCTTTAAACACAACCTTTAAACGCCAACTGTTTAAACACCAAGCCTTTAAACACAACCTTTAAACGCCAACCGTATAAACACAACCAACCCTTAAACGCCAACCCTTTTAACACAACCTTTAAACGCCAACTGTTTAAACACCACCAACCCTTAAAACGCCAACCCTTAAACACAACCTTTAAATGCCAACCGTTTAAACACAACCAACCCTTAAACGCCAACCCTTTTAACACAACCTTTAAATGCCAACCGTTTAAACACCACCAACCCTTAAACGCCAAGCCTTTAAACACAACCTTTAAACGCCAACCGTTAAAACACCACCAACCCTTAAACGCCAAGCCTTTAAACACAACCTTTAAACGCCAACCGTTAAAACACCACCAACCCTGAAACGCCAACCCTTTTAACACAACCTTTAAACTCCAACCGTTTAAACACCACCAACCCTTAAAACGCCAACCCTTTAAACACAACCTTTAAATGCCAACCGTTTAAACACCACCAACCCTTAAACGCCAACCCTTTTAACACAACCTTTAAACGCCAACCGTTTAAACACCACCAACCCTTAAACGCCAAGCCTTTAAACACAACCTTTAAACGCCAACCGTTAAAATATCACCAACCCTTAAACGCCAACCCTTTAAACACAACCTTTAAACGCCAACCGTTTAAACACCACCAACCCTTAAAACGCCAACCCTTTAAACACAACCTTTAAACGCCAACCGTTAAAATATCACCAACCCTTAAACGCCAACCCTTTAAACACAACCTTTAAACGCCAACCGTTAAAACACCACCAACCCTTAAACGCCAACCCTTTAAACACAACCTTTAAACGCCAACTGTTTAAACACCAAGCCTTTAAACACAACCTTTAAACGCCAACCGTTTAAACACCACCAACCCTTAAAACGCCAACCCTTTAAACACAACCTTTAAATGCCAACCGTTTAAACACCACCAACCCTTAAACGCCAAGCCTTTAAACACAACCTTTAAACGCCAACCGTTAAAACACCACCAACCCTTAAACGCCAAGCCTTTAAACACAACCTTTAAACGCCAACCGTTAAAACACCACCAACCGTTAAACGCCAACCCTTTAAACACAACCTTTAAACGCCAACCGTTTAAACACCACCAACCCTTAAACGCCAACCCTTTAAACACAACCTTTAAACGCCAACCGTTTAAACACCACCAACCCTTAAACGCCAACCCTTTAAACACAACCTTTAAATGCCAACCGTTTAATCACCACCAACCGTTAAACGCCAACCCTTTAAACACAACCTTTAAACGCCAACCACCACCAACCCTTAAACGCCAAGCCTTTAAACACAACCTTTAAACGCCAACCGTTTAAACACCACCAACCCTTAAACGCCAACCCTTTAATCACCACCAACCGTTAAACGCCAACCCTTTAAACACAACCTTTAAACGCCAACCGTTTAAACACCACCAACCCTTAAAACGGCAACCCTTTAAACACAACCTTTAAACGCCATCCGTTAAAATATCACCAACCCTTAAACGCTAAGCCTTTAAACACAACCTTTAAACGCCAACCGTTAAAACACCACCAACCCTTAAACGCCAACCCTTTAAACACAACCTTTAAACGCCAACTGTTTAAACACCAAGCCTTTAAACACAACCTTTAAACGCCAACCGTTAAAACACCACCAACCCTTAAACGCCAACCCTTTAAACACAACCTTTAAACGCCAACTGTTTAAACGCCAAGCCTTTAAACACAACCTTTAAATGCCAACCGTTAAAACACCACCAACCGTTAAACGCCAACCCTTTAAACACAACCTTTAAACGCCAACCGTTAAAACACCACCAACCCTTAAACGCCAAGCCTTTAAACACAACCTTTAAACGCCAACCGTTAAAACACCACCAACCCTGAAACGCCAACCCTTTTAACACAACCTTTAAACGCCAACCGTTTAAACACCACCAACCCTTAAACGCCAAGCCTTTAAACACAACCTTTAAACGCCAACCGTTAAAACACCACCAACCCTGAAACGCCAACCCTTTTAACACAACCTTTAAACGCCAACCGTTTAAACACCACCAACCCTTAAACGCCAAGGCTTTAAACACAACCTTTAAACGCCAACTGTGTTAAAACACCACCAACCGTTAAACGCCAAGCCTTTAAACACAACCTTTAAACGCCAACCGTTAAAACACCACCAACCCTTAAACGCCAACCCTTTAAACACAACCTTTAAACGCCAACTGTTTAAACACCAAGCCTTTAAACACAACCTTTAAACGCCAACCGTTAAAACACCACCAACCCTTAAACGCCAAGCCTTTAAACACAACCTTTAAACGCCAACCGTTAAAACACCACCAACCCTTAAACGCCAAGCCTTTAAACACAACCTTTAAACGCCAACCGTTAAAACACCACCAACCCTTAAACGCCAAGCCTTTAAACACAACCTTTAAACGCCAACCGTTAAAACACCACCAACCCTTAAACGCCAAGCCTTTAAACACAACCTTTAAACGCCAACCGTTAAAACACCACCAACCCTTAAACGCCAAGCCTTTAAACACAACCTTTAAACGCCAACCGTTAAAACACCATCAACCATGAAACGCTAACCCTTTTAACACAACCTTTAAACGCCAACCGTTTAAACACCACCAACCCTTAAACGCCAAGCCTTTAAACACAACCTTTAAACGCCAACCGTTAAAACACCACCAACCCTTAAACGCCAAGCCTTTAAACACAACCTTTAAACGCCAACCGTTAAAACACCACCAACCCTTAAACGCCAAGCCTTTAAACACAACCTTTAAACGCCAACCGTTAAAACACCACCAACCCTGAAACGCCAACCCTTTTAACACAACCTTTAAACGCCAACCGTTTAAACACCACCAACCCTTAAACGCCAAGCCTTTAAACACAACCTTTAAACGCCAACCGTTAAAACACCACCAACCCTTAAACGCCAAGCCTTTAAACACAACCTTTAAACGCCAACCGTTAAAACACCACCAACCCTGAAACGCCAACCCTTTTAACACAACCTTTAAACGCCAACCGTTTAAACACCACCAACCCTTAAACGCCAAGCCTTTAAACACAATCGTTAAACGCCAACTATTAATGGTTGCGTTTAAATGGTTGGCGTTAAAAGGTTATGTTTAAATGGTTGGCGTTCAAGGTTTGGCGTTTAAGGGTTGTGTTTAAATGGTTGGCGTTTAAGGGGTCGCGTTTAAAGGTTGTGTTTAAGCGTTGTGTTTAAACGGTTGGCATTTAAATATTGCGTTTAAGGGTTGGTGGTGTTTAAAGGGTTGGCGTTCAAAGGTTGTGTTTAAAGGGTTGGCGTTTAAGGGTTGGTGGTGTATAAACGGTTGGCGTTTAAAGGTTGTGTTTAAAGGGTTGGCGTTTAAGGGTTGGTCTCCCGGAAGCGGCCCGGAAACGGCCCGGAAGCGGCCCGGAAGCGGCCCGGAAGCGGCCCGGAAGCGGCCCGGAAGCGGCCCGGAAGCGGCCCGGAAGCGGCCCGGAAGCGGCCCGGAAGCGGCCCGGAAGCGGCCCGGAAGCGGCCCGGAAGCGGCCCGGAAGCGGCCCGGAAGCGGCCCGGAAGCGGCCCGGAAGCGGCCCGGAAGCGGCCCGGAAGCGGCCCGGAAGCGGCCCGGAAGCGGCCCGGAAGCGGCCCGGAAGCGGCCCGGAAGCGGCCCGGAAGCGGCCCGGAAGCGGCCCGGAAGCGGCCCGGAAGCGGCCCGGAAGCGGCCCGGAAGCGGCCCGGAAGCGGCCCGGAAGCGGCCCGGAAGCGGCCCGGAAGCGGCCCGGAAGCGGCCCGGAAGCGGCCCGGAAGCGGCCCGGAAGCGGCCCGGAAGCGGCCCGGAAGCGGCCCGGAAGCGGCCCGGAAGCGGCCCGGAAGCGGCCCGGAAGCGGCCCGGAAGCGGCCCGGAAGCGGCCCGGAAGCGGCCCGGAAGCGGCCCGGAAGCGGCCCGGAAGCGGCCCGGAAGCGGCCCGGAAGCGGCCCGGAAGCGGCCCGGAAGCGGCCCGGAAGCGGCCCGGAAGCGGCCCGGAAGCGGCCCGGAAGCGGCCCGGAAGCGGCCCGGAAGCGGCCCGGAAGCGGCCCGGAAGCGGCCCGGAAGCGGCCCGGAAGCGGCCCGGAAGCGGCCCGGAAGCGGCCCGGAAGCGGCCCGGAAGCGGCCCGGAAGCGGCCCGGAAGCGGCCCGGAAGCGGCCCGGAAGCGGCCCGGAAGCGGCCCGGAAGCGGCCCGGAAGCGGCCCGGAAGCGGCCCGGAAGCGGCCCGGAAGCGGCCCGGAAGCGGCCCGGAAGCGGCCCGGAAGCGGCCCGGAAGCGGCCCGGAAGCGGCCCGGAAGCGGCCCGGAAGCGGCCCGGAAGCGGCCCGGAAGCGGCCCGGAAGCGGCCCGGAAGCGGCCCGGAAGCGGCCCGGAAGCGGCCCGGAAGCGGCCCGGAAGCGGCCCGGAAGCGGCCCGGAAGCGGCCCGGAAGCGGCCCGGAAGCGGCCCGGAAGCGGCCCGGAAGCGGCCCGGAAGCGGCCCGGAAGCGGCCCGGAAGCGGCCCGGAAGCGGCCCGGAAGCGGCCCGGAAGCGGCCCGGAAGCGGCCCGGAAGCGGCCCGGAAGCGGCCCGGAAGCGGCCCGGAAGCGGCCCGGAAGCGGCCCGGAAGCGGCCCGGAAGCGGCCCGGAAGCGGCCCGGAAGCGGCCCGGAAGCGGCCCGGAAGCGGCCCGGAAGCGGCCCGGAAGCGGCCCGGAAGCGGCCCGGAAGCGGCCCGGAAGCGGCCCGGAAGCGGCCCGGAAGCGGCCCGGAAGCGGCCCGGAAGCGGCCCGGAAGCGGCCCGGAAGCGGCCCGGAAGCGGCCCGGAAGCGGCCCGGAAGCGGCCCGGAAGCGGCCCGGAAGCGGCCCGGAAGCGGCCCGGAAGCGGCCCGGAAGCGGCCCGGAAGCGGCCCGGAAGCGGCCCGGAAGCGGCCCGGAAGCGGCCCGGAAGCGGCCCGGAAGCGGCCCGGAAGCGGCCCGGAAGCGGCCCGGAAGCGGCCCGGAAGCGGCCCGGAAGCGGCCCGGAAGCGGCCCGGAAGCGGCCCGGAAGCGGCCCGGAAGCGGCCCGGAAGCGGCCCGGAAGCGGCCCGGAAGCGGCCCGGAAGCGGCCCGGAAGCGGCCCGGAAGCGGCCCGGAAGCGGCCCGGAAGCGGCCCGGAAGCGGCCCGGAAGCGGCCCGGAAGCGGCCCGGAAGCGGCCCGGAAGCGGCCCGGAAGCGGCCCGGAAGCGGCCCGGAAGCGGCCCGGAAGCGGCCCGGAAGCGGCCCGGAAGCGGCCCGGAAGCGGCCCGGAAGCGGCCCGGAAGCGGCCCGGAAGCGGCCCGGAAGCGGCCCGGAAGCGGCCCGGAAGCGGCCCGGAAGCGGCCCGGAAGCGGCCCGGAAGCGGCCCGGAAGCGGCCCGGAAGCGGCCCGGAAGCGGCCCGGAAGCGGCCCGGAAGCGGCCCGGAAGCGGCCCGGAAGCGGCCCGGAAGCGGCCCGGAAGCGGCCCGGAAGCGGCCCGGAAGCGGCCCGGAAGCGGCCCGGAAGCGGCCCGGAAGCGGCCCGGAAGCGGCCCGGAAGCGGCCCGGAAGCGGCCCGGAAGCGGCCCGGAAGCGGCCCGGAAGCGGCCCGGAAGCGGCCCGGAAGCGGCCCGGAAGCGGCCCGGAAGCGGCCCGGAAGCGGCCCGGAAGCGGCCCGGAAGCGGCCCGGAAGCGGCCCGGAAGCGGCCCGGAAGCGGCCCGGAAGCGGCCCGGAAGCGGCCCGGAAGCGGCCCGGAAGCGGCCCGGAAGCGGCCCGGAAGCGGCCCGGAAGCGGCCCGGAAGCGGCCCGGAAGCGGCCCGGAAGCGGCCCGGAAGCGGCCCGGAAGCGGCCCGGAAGCGGCCCGGAAGCGGCCCGGAAGCGGCCCGGAAGCGGCCCGGAAGCGGCCCGGAAGCGGCCCGGAAGCGGCCCGGAAGCGGCCCGGAAGCGGCCCGGAAGCGGCCCGGAAGCGGCCCGGAAGCGGCCCGGAAGCGGCCCGGAAGCGGCCCGGAAGCGGCCCGGAAGCGGCCCGGAAGCGGCCCGGAAGCGGCCCGGAAGCGGCCCGGAAGCGGCCCGGAAGCGGCCCGGAAGCGGCCCGGAAGCGGCCCGGAAGCGGCCCGGAAGCGGCCCGGAAGCGGCCCGGAAGCGGCCCGGAAGCGGCCCGGAAGCGGCCCGGAAGCGGCCCGGAAGCGACGCCACTCCGTCACCCTACACCGGAAGTGACGTCACTCACCAATCATCACCCTACACAGGAAGTGACGTCACTCATCACTCAACACAGGAAGTGACGTCACCCATCACTCTTCACCGGAAGTGACGCCACTCCGTCACCCTACACCGGAAGTGACGTTACTCACCAATCATCACCCTACACAGGAAGTGACGTCACTCATCACTCAACACAGGAAGTGACGTCACTCATCACTCAACACCGGAAGTGACGTCACCCATCACTCTACATAGGAAGTAACGTCACTCACCACTCATCACCCAGGAAGAGACGTCACTTCCTGTGTAGACTGCTGAGTGACGTCACTTCCTGTGTTGAGTGGTAAGCGACGTCACTTCATGTGTGGAGTGGCGAGTGACGCCACTTCCTGTGTAGAGCGATGAGCGACGTCACTTCTGGCGCAGGGTGATGAGTGACGTCACTTCCTGTGTAGAGTGGTGAGTGACGTCACTTCCTGTGTAGGGTGATGAGTGGTGAGTGACGTCACTTCCTGTGTAGACTGATGAGTGACGTCACTTCCTGTGTAGAGTGGCGAGTGACGTCACTTTCTGTGTAGAGTGGTGAGTGACGTCACTTCCTGTGTAGACTGATGAGTGACGTCACTTTCTGTGTAGAGTGGTGAGTGACGTCACTTCCTGTGTAGAGTGGTGAGTGACGTCACTTCCTGTGTAGGGTGATGAGTGGTGAGTGACGCCACTTCCTGTGTAGAGTGATGAGTGGTGAATGACGTCACTTCCTGTGAAAAGTGATTAGTGGTGAGTGACGTCACTTCCTGTGTAGAGTGGCGAGTGACGTCACTTTCTGTGTAGAGTGGTGAGTGACGTCACTTCCTGTGTAGGGTGATGAGTGGTGAGTGACGTCACTTCCTGTGTAGGGTGATGAGTGGTGAGTGACGTCACTTCCTGTGTAAAGTGATTAGTGGTGAGTGACGTCACTTTCTGTGTGGAGTGGTGAGTGACGTCACTTCCTGTGTAGGGTGATGAGTGGTGAGTGACGTCACTTCCTGTGTAGAGTGGCGCGTGACGTCACTTTCTGTGTAGAGTGGTGACGTCACTTTCTGTGTTGAGTGGTGAGTAACGTCACTTCCTGTGTAGGGTGATGGGTGCTGTCACTTCCTGTGTAGGGTGATGAGTGATGTCACTTCCTGCGTCGAGTGACGTCACTTCCTGTGTAGAGTGGTGAGTGACGTCACTTCCTGTGTAGGGTGAAGAGTGGTAAATGACGTCACTTCCTGTGTAAAAGTGATTAGTTGTGAGTGACGTCACTTCCTGTGTGGAGTGGTGAGTGACGTCACTTCCTGTGTAGACTGATGAGTGGTGAGTGACGTCACTTCCTGTGTAGAGTGATTAGTGGTGATTGATGTCACTTCCTGCGTAGAGTGATGAGTGACGTCACTTCCTGTGTAGAGTGGCGAGTGACGTCACTTTCTGTGTAGAGTGGTGAGTGACGTCACTTTCTGTGTAGAGTGGTGAGTGACGTCACTTCCTGTGTAGTGTGGCGAGTGACGTCACTTTCTGTGTAGAGTGGTGAGTGACGTCACTTCCTGTGTAGGGTGATGAGTGGTGAGTGACGTCACTTCCTGTGTAGGGTGATGAGTGGTGAGTGACGTCACTTCCTGTGTAAAGTGATTAGTGGTGAGTGACGTCACTTCCTGTGTGGAGTGGTGAGTGACGTCACTTCCTGTGTAGGGTGATGAGTGGTGAGTGACGTCACTTCCTGTGTAGAGTGGCGCGTGACGTCACTTTCTGTGTAGAGTGGTGACGTCACTTTCTGTGTTGAGTGGTGAGTAACGTCACTTCCTGTGTAGGGTGATGGGTGCTGTCACTTCCTGTGTAGGGTGATGAGTGATGTCACTTCCTGCGTCGAGTGACGTCACTTCCTGTGTAGAGTGGTGAGTGACGTCACTTCCTGTGTAGGGTGAAGAGTGGTAAATGACGTCACTTCCTGTGTAAAGTGATTAGTGGTGAGTGACGTCACTTCCTGTGTGGAGTGGTGAGTGACTTCACTTCCTGTGTAGACTGATGAGTGGTGAGTGACGTCACTTCCTGTGTAGAGTGATTAGTGGTGATTGATGTCACTTCCTGCGTAGAGTGATGAGTGGTGAGTGACGTCACTTCCTGTGTAGGGTGATGAGTGGTGAGTGACGCCACTTCCTGTGTAGAGTGATGAGTGGTGAATGACGTCACTTCCTGTGTAAAGTGATTAGTGGTGAGTGACGTCACTTCCTGTGTGGAGTGGTGAGTGACGTCACTTTCTGTGTTGAGTGGTGAGTAACGTCACTTCCTGTGTAGGGTGATGGGTGCTGTCACTTCCTGTGTAGGGTGATGAGTGATGTCACTTCCTGCGTAGAGTGATGAGTGGTGACGTCACTTCCTGTGTAGAGTGATGAGTGACGTCACTTCCTGTGTGGAGTGTTGAGTGACATCACTTTCTGTGATGAGTGGTGAGTGACGTCACTTCCTGTATAGAGTGGCGAGTGACGTCACTTTCTGTGTAGAGTGGTGAGTGACGTCACTTTCTGTGTAGAGTGGTGAGTGACGTCACTTCCTGTGTAGAGTGGTGAGTGACGTCACTTCCTGTGTAGGGTGATGAGTGGTAAATGACGTCACTTCCTGTGTAAAGTGATTAGTGGTGAGTGACGTCACTTCCTGTGTGGAGTGGTGAGTGACGTCACTTCCTGTGTAGACTGATGAGTGGTGAGTGACGTCACTTCCCTGTAGAGTGATGAGTGACTACACTTCCTGCGTAGAGTGATGAGTGGTGAGTGACGTCACTTCCTGTGTAGAGTGGCGAGTGACGTCACTTTCTGTGTAGAGTGGTGAGTGACGTCACTTCCTGTGTAGAGTGGTGAGTGACGTCACTTCCTGTGTAGGGTGATGAGTGGTGAGTGACGCCACTTCCTGTGTAGAGTGATGAGTGGTGAATGACGTCACTTCCTGTGTAAAGTGATTAGTGGTGAGTGACGTCACTTCCTGTGTAGAGTGGCGAGTGACGTCACTTTCTGTGTAGAGTGGTGAGTGACGTCACTTCCTGTGTAGGGTGATGAGTGGTGAGTGACGTCACTTCCTGTGTAGGGTGATGAGTGGTGAGTGACGTCACTTCCTGTGTAAAGTGATTAGTGGTGAGTAACGTCACTTCCTGTGTAGGGTGATGGGTGCTGTCACTTCCTGTGTAGGGTGATGAGTGATGTCACTTCCTGCATCGAGTGACGTCACTTCCTGTGTAGAGTGGTGAGTGACGTCACTTCCTGTGTAGGGTGAAGAGTGGTAAATGACGTCACTTCCTGTGTAAAGTGATTAGTGGTGAGTGACGTCACTTCCTGTGTGGAGTGGTGAGTGACGTCACTTCCTGTGTAGACTGATGAGTGGTGAGTGACGTCACTTCCTGTGTAGAGTGATTAGTGGTGATTGATGTCACTTCCTGCGTAGAGTGATGAGTGGTGAGTGACGTCACTTCCTGTGTAGGGTGATGAGTGGTGAGTGACGCCACTTCCTGTGTAGAGTGATGAGTGGTGAATGACGTCACTTCGTGTGTAAAGTGATTAGTGGTGAGTGACGTCACTTCCTGTGTGGAGTGGTGAGTGACGTCACTTTCTGTGTTGAGTGGTGAGTAACGTCACTTCCTGTGTAGGGTGATGGGTGCTGTCACTTCCTGTGTAGGGTGATGAGTGATGTCACTTCCTGCGTAGAGTGATGAGTGGTGACGTCACTTCCTGTGTGGAGTGTTGAGTGACATCACTTTCTGTGATGAGTGGTGAGTGACGTCACTTCCTGTATAGAGTGGCGAGTGACGTCACTTTCTGTGTAGAGTGGTGAGTGACGTCACTTTCTGTGTAGAGTGGTGAGTGACGTCACTTCCTGTGTAGAGTGGTGAGTGACGTCACTTCCTGTGTAGGGTGATGAGTGGTAAATGACGTCACTTCCTGTGTAAAGTGATTAGTGGTGAGTGACGTCACCCACCCACTCACCCACCCACCCACCCACTCACCCACCCACCCACCCACCCACCCACTCACCCACCCACTCACCCACCCACTCACCCACCCACCCACTCACCCACCCAACCACCCACCCACCTACCCACTCACCCACCCACTCACTCACTCACTCACCCACCCACCCACTCACCCACTCACCCACCCACCCACCCACTCATTCACTCACTCACTCACTCACTCACCCACCCACCCACCCACCCACCCACTCACCCAACCACCCACTCACCCACTCACCCACCCACCCACTCACCCACCCACCCACCCACCCACTCACCCACCCACTCATTCACCCACTCACTCACCCACTCACTCACTCACCCACTCACTCACTAACCCACTCACTCACCCACTCAATCAATCACTCACCAACTCACCCACCCACCCACCCCACCCACTCACCCACTCACCCACTCACCCACCCACCCACTCACCCACCCACCCACCCACCCACTCACCCACCCCACTCATTCACCCACTCACTCACCCACTCACTCACTCACCCACTCACTCACTAACCCACTCACTCACCCACTCAATCAATCACTCACCAACTCACCCACCCACCCACTCACCCACCCACCCACCCACACACCCACCCACTCATTCACCCACTCACTCACCCACTCACTCACTCACTCACACCCACTCACTCACTACCCACTCACTCACCCACTCAATCAATCACTCACCAACTCACCCACCCACCCACTCACTCACCCACCCACCCACCCACCCACTCACTCACTCACCCACCCACCCATCCACTCACCCACCCACCCATCCACTCACCCACCCACCCACCCCATCCACTCACTCACTCACCCACCCACCCACTCACCCACCCACCCACCCACCCACTCACCCACCCACCCACCCACCCACCCACTCACCCACTCACCCACCCACTCACCCACCCACTCACCCACCCACTCACCCACCCACCCACTCACCCACCCACCCACTCACTCACCCACCCACCCACCCACTCACCCACTCACCCACCCACCTACCCACTCACCCACCCACCCACCCACCCACCCACTCACCCACCCACCCACCCACTCACCCACCCACCCACCCACCCACCCACTCACCCACCCACCCACTCACACACCCACCCACCCACCCACCCACTCACCCACCCACCCACTCACCCACCCCACCCACCCACCAACCCACTCACCCACCCACCCACTCACCCACCCACTCACTCACTCACTCACCCAACCACCCACTCACCCAACCACCCACTCACCCACTCACCCACTCACCCACTCACCCACCCACCCACCCACCCACTCACCCACCCACCCACCCACCCACTCACCCACCCACCCACCCACCCACTCACCCACTCACCCACCCACCCACCCACCCACTCACCCACCCACCCACCCACCCACTCACCCACCCACCCACCCACCCACCCACCCACTCACCCACCCACCCACCCACCCACTCACCCACCCACTCACCCACCCACCCACTCACCCACCCAACCACCCACCCACCTACCCACTCACCCACCCACTCACTCACCCACCCACCCACCCACCCACCCACCCACCCACTCACTCACTCACTCACCCACCCACCCACCCACCCACTC
The DNA here is from genome assembly GCF_964198595.1 of Lampetra fluviatilis. Lineage (NCBI taxonomy): Eukaryota > Metazoa > Chordata > Hyperoartia > Petromyzontiformes > Petromyzontidae > Lampetra > Lampetra fluviatilis. The sequence goes on along the minus strand of NW_027621412.1, from coordinate 445 downwards.
ACCCACCCACCCACCCACCCACTCACTCACTCACTCACCCACCCACCCACCCACCCACCCACCCACCCACTCACCCAACCACCCACTCACCCACTCACCCACCCACCCACTCACCCACCCACCCACCCACCCACCCACTCACCCACCCACTAATTCACCCACTCACTCACCCACTCACTCACTCACCCACTCACTCACTAACCCACTCACTCACCCACTCAATCAATCACTCACCAACTCACCCACCCACCCACCCACCCACCCACTCACCCACCCACCCACCCACCCACCCACCCACTCACCCACTCACCCACTCACCCACCCACCCCACTCACCCACCCACCCACTCACCCACCCACTCATTCACCCACTCACTCACCCACTCACTCACTCACCCACTCACTCACTAACCCACTCACTCACCCACTCAATCAATCACTCACCA
>NW_027621411.1:57500-79056 GCF_964198595.1 Lampetra fluviatilis | reverse complement strand
GACGACGACGACAATATCGGCATCATCACAACAACAACCTATAACACCACCACACAACCACAACAACATCATCATCAACCTACTACTACAGCCGCCACCACCACCCACTACAACCACGACGTAGACGTGGTGGTGGTGGTGGTGGTGTTGTTGTTGATGATGATGGTGTTGATGTTGTTGTTGTTGATGATGATGATGATGATGGTGTTGATGTTGTTGTTGATGGTAGTGATGTTGTTGTTTGTATTTGAGCTTTTGCCGATTCCGTTTTTGAGTTTGTGGTGTCGCGGGGAGAGGAGAGAGCGGGCAGATGGGGGTAGTGAGAGATGGGGTGGTGCTAGAGGGGGTAGTGAGAGATGGGGTAGTAGGGGGATGGGGGTAGTAGTGGAGGGGGTAGAGAGGGATGGGGGTAGAGGGAGATGGGGGTAGTGGTGGAGGGGGTAGTAGTGGGGGGGGATGGGGGTAGTGGTGTAGGGGGTAGAGAGAGATGGGGGTAGTGGTGGAGGGGGTAGTAGTGGGGGGGGATGGGGGTAGTGGTGTAGGGGGTAGAGAGAGATGGGGGTAGTGGTGGAGGGGGTAGTAGTGGGGGGGGATGGGGGTAGTAGTGGTGTAGGGGGTAGTGGTGTAGGGGGTAGTAGTGGGGGGGGATGGGGGTAGTAGTGGTGTAGGGGGTAGTAGTGTAGGGGGTAGTAGTAGGGGGGGATGGGGGTAGTAGTGGTGTAGGGGGTAGTGGTGTAGGGGGTAGTAGTGGGGGGGGATGGGGGTAGTGGTGTAAGGGGTAGTGGTGTAGGGGGCTGGAGGTAGTGGAGGGTTTGCGCTGGGACCCCGACCCCACGTAGCATATCGTCGCCCTGCTGGTTCGGTGGTTGTGGTTGTTGTGGTTGTTGTTGTGGTTGTTGTGGTTGTTGTCGCGTTGAGTCGACTTTGTAGAGTTTTTTTTAGTTTTCGAGTTTGTGGTGGAGATGGGGGGAGGGGACATTTTACAAAGCGGCCGCTGAAGATCCACCTCCCCGTGTCTCTGTCTGTGTCTCTGTGTCTGTGTATCTGTGTGTGTCTCTGTGTGTCTGTGTCTCTCTCTGTGTGTGTCTGTCTCTCTGTGTCTCTCTCTGTGTGTCTCTGTGTGTCTGTGTGTGTCTCTGTGTGTGTCTCTCTCTGTGTGTCTCTGTGTGCATGTGTGTGTGTGTGTCTCTGTGTCTGTCTCTCTCTGTGTGTCTCTCTGTGTCTGTGTGTCTTTCTGTGTGTGTCTCTGTCTCTCTGTGTGTCTCTCTGTCTCTGTGTCTCTGTCTGTGTCTCTGTGTGTCTCTGTCTGTCTGTCTGTGTCTCTCTCTCTCTGTGTCTGTCTGTGTCTCTCTCTGTCTGTCTCTCTGTTTCTGTGTGTCTCTCTGTCTCTGTGTGCGTGTGTCTCTCTGTCTGTGTCTGGCTGTGTCTCTCTCTCTGTCTCTCTGTCTCTCTGTTTCTGTGTGTCTCTCTGTGTGCGTGTGTCTCTCTGTCTGGCTGTGTATCTCTCTCTCTGTCTCTCTCTCTGTCTGTGTCTCTGTGTGTCTCTCTGTGTCTGTGTCTCTCACCCACCGCATGTACCACATCGATGATGTCGATGATGATGGGGGGGGGGGTGTGTGTAAGGTAGAACACGTTTTTTGTTTGTGTGTGTTGATGAACTCTTTACTTAAAACGTTCCAAAATTTAATGGAAGAAAACTTACTACGATTAATAAAAACGACGACGACGACGACGACCAAGTTGCTGCGTCTGTCACTCAGACCGCGTCTCGTGGCCTCGCTGGTGTCACGGGTCTCGGAGAGACTTGGAGAGGCGACTTGTTTATCTACAAAACCAACACTCCGACACTCTGTCACTCTGTCACACCATTGGGACCCAGAGGTCGCAACCGGGTACCTGATACCCGTACCCTACCTGATACCCGGCTACCCGTACCCGGCCGGATACGGGTATCGGGTACCTGATTGCGACCTCTGGGATGAAGCCACGTTGCAGGCATGGCGGGTGGGTTGATTCTAGGAACTTGGATTGTGAGAAGAGACGAGACGTTGGGAAATGAGTGACAATCACGGCGACTCACCAGTGACTCACGGCCTACCCGTACCCGGCCGCACCAGGGTCGCAAACGGATACCCGTACCCGGCCATCGGGTAGGGTACGGGTATCGGGTAGGGTACGGCCGGGTACGGGTAGGGTACGGGTATCGGGTAGGGTACGGCCGGGTAGGGTACGGGTATCGGGTAGGGTACGGCCGGGTACGGGTAGGGTACGGGTATCGGGTAGGGTACGGGTAGCCGTTTGCGACCCTGGTGCGGCCGGGTAGCCGGGTAGGCCGTGAGTCACTGGTGATTGTCACTCATTTCCCAACGTCTTGTCTCTTTAATTTCGATGTAACGCTTTCGTGACTGCAGGGATTCATCTTCTTGGTTCTTTCTTGACTTTACCGAAAGAACCAAGAAGATGAGTCTTGTCTCTTCTCACAATTCAAGCTCCTAGAATCAACCCACCCGCCATGCCTGCAACGTGGCTTCATCCCAGAGGTCGCAATCAGGTACCCGATACCCGTACCCTACCCGTACCCGGCCGGGTAGGGTACGGGTACGGCCGGGTACGGGTACCCGATTGCGACCTCTGTAGGGACCTCATTTGCCAGAAGAAAAAATATGATAATTGTTTTTTTACCCTTTTATCTGGCAACAAAACTGACACCTTTTTTTATTAAAAGGAGTCATGTTTGCATAGACCGCAATACCTGCGGTCGTAATGCAAACAAAACACACAACTCTGGTAATGTCTGTGCACTGTCCTTGAAGTTGATTGGTCCACACCCGAGACAGCTTTCCTTAGAGCCGAGTCTCCATTGGTGTTGGACCAGATGACGCTCAAAGACAACGCACCATCAGAGTCTGAGAGCTCGGGGTGAAGCATTTACACCATTGGAACCTCATTTGCCAGTAAAAAATAATTGTTTTGTAACCCTTCTATCTGGCAACAAAACTGACACCTTTTTTTATTAAAAGGAGTCATGTTTGCATAGACCACAATACCTGCAGTCGTAATGCAAACGAATGAGGTTCCAATGGTGTCAATGCTTCACCCTGAGCTCTCAGACTCGGCCCAGCTCCTCCGTGATCCACCAAACCCACAAATCGCCGGAATGGTTAAAATTGACAATTTTATTTCATTTACAGACAAGATCGTCTCCAGCCTGCAACAGTGCGAGTGTGTGGGTCTCTGTGTGGTGAGTCTGTGGTGTGTGTGTGTGGTGAGTCTGTGGGTCTCTGTGTGGTGAGTCTGTGAGTCTCTCTGAGTCTCTGTGAGTCTGTGGGTCTCTGTGTGGTGAGTCTGTGGGTCTCTGTGTGGTGAGTCTGTGGGTCTCTGTGTGGTGAGTCTGTGGGTCTCTGTGTGGTGAGTCTGTGGGTCTCTGAGTCTGTGGGTCTCTGTGTGGTGAGTCTGTGGGTCTCTGAGTCTGTGGGTCTCTGTGTGGTGAGTCTGTGGGTCTCTGTGGTGAGTCTGTGGGTCTCTGTGTGGTGAGTTTGTGGGTCTCTGTGGTGAGTCTGTGGGTCTCTGTGTGGTGTGTGTGGTGAGAGTGTGGTGAGGGTGTGGAGAGTGTGGTATGTCTGGTGAGGGTGGGGTGTGGTGAGTGTGTGGGTCTCTGTGTGGTGAGTGGTGTGTGGTGAATGGTGAGTGAGTGTGGTGAGTGAGTGTGGTGTGTTGTGACAGTGTGGTGAGTGTGTGGTGAGTGAGTGGTGAGGGTGAGTGAGTGTGGTGAGTGTGTGGTGAGTGAGTGGTGAGTGGTGAGTGTGTGGTGGGTGAGTGGTGAGTGAGTGGTGGGTGAGTGGTGAGGGTGAGTGAGTGGTGAGGGTGAGTGGTGAGGGTGAGTGAGTGGTGAGGGTGAGTGAGTGGTGAGTGAGTGGTGAGGGTGAGTGAGTGGTGAGGGTGAGTGAGTGTGGTGAGGGTGAGTGAGTGGTGAGTGAGTGGTGAGTGGTGAGGGTGGGTGAGTGGTGGGTGAGTGGTGAGGGTGAGTGAGTGGAGGGTGAGTGGTGGGTGAGTGGTGAGGGTGGGTGAGTGGTGGGTGAGTGGTGGGTGAGTGGTGAGGGGGTGGGTGAGTGGTGGGTGAGTGGTGAGGGTGAGTGAGTGGTGGGTGAGTGGTGAGGGTGAGTGAGTGGTGGGTGAGTGGTGAGGGTGAGTGAGTGGTGGGTGAGTGGTGAGGGTGAGTGAGTGTGGTGGGTGAGTGGTGAGGGTGAGTGAGTGGTGGGTGAGTGGTGAGGGTGAGTGAGTGGTGGGTGAGTGGTGAGGGTGAGTGAGTGGTGGGTGAGTGGTGAGGGTGAGTGAGTGGTGGGTGAGTGGTGAGGGTGAGTGAGTGGTGGGTGAGTGGTGAGGGTGAGTGAGTGGTGGGTGAGTGGTGAGGGTGAGTGAGTGGTGGGTGAGTGGTGAGGGTGAGTGAGTGGTGGGTGAGTGGTGAGGGTGAGTGAGTGGTGGGTGAGTGGTGAGGGTGAGTGAGTGGTGGGTGAGTGGTGAGGGTGAGTGAGTGGTGGGTGAGTGGTGAGGGTGAGTGAGTGGTGGGTGAGTGGTGAGGGTGAGTGAGTGGTGGGTGAGTGGTGAGGGTGAGTGAGTGGTGGGTGAGTGGTGAGGGTGAGTGAGTGGTGGGTGAGTGGTGAGGGTGAGTGAGTGGTGGGTGAGTGGTGAGGGTGAGTGAGTGGTGGGTGAGTGGTGAGGGTGAGTGAGTGGTGGGTGAGTGGTGAGGGTGAGTGAGTGGTGGGTGAGTGGTGAGGGTGAGTGAGTGGTGGGTGAGTGGTGAGGGTGAGTGAGTGGTGGGTGAGTGGTGAGGGTGAGTGAGTGGTGGGTGAGTGGTGAGGGTGAGTGAGTGGTGGGTGAGTGGTGAGGGTGAGTGAGTGGTGGGTGAGTGGTGAGGGTGAGTGAGTGGTGGGTGAGTGGTGAGGGTGAGTGAGTGGTGGGTGAGTGGTGAGGGTGAGTGAGTGGTGGGTGAGTGGTGAGGGTGAGTGAGTGGTGAGGGTGAGTGAGTGGTGGGTGAGTGGTGAGGGTGAGTGAGTGGTGGGTGAGTGGTGAGGGTGAGTGAGTGGTGGGTGAGTGGTGAGGGTGAGTGAGTGGTGGGTGAGTGGTGAGGGTGAGTGAGTGGTGGGTGAGTGGTGAGGGTGAGTGAGTGGTGGGTGAGTGGTGAGGGTGAGTGAGTGGTGGGTGAGTGGTGAGGGTGAGTGAGTGGTGGGTGAGTGGTGAGGGGTGAGTGAGTGGTGGGTGAGTGGTGAGGGTGAGTGAGTGGTGGGTGAGTGGTGAGGGTGAGTGAGTGGTGGGTGAGTGGTGAGGGTGGTGGTGGTGGGTGAGTGTGAGGTGAGTGAGTGGTGGGTGAGTGGTGAGGGTGAGTGAGTGGTGGGTGAGTGGTGAGGGTGAGTGAGTGGTGGGTGAGTGAGTGGTGGGTGAGTGGTGAGGGTGAGTGAGTGGTGGGTGAGTGGTGAGGTTGTGGAAAACCAAAATGACAGCAAGTCGACAGCCTCACAGGCCAAGGTGATGACGTCATTTAGCGGCGATGACGTCATTTAGCAGTAATAACGTCGATATTTAAATAAATGTACTTCACACACTCACTCACCACCCACTCACCCCACCCACTCACCACCACCCACTCACCACCACCCACTCACTCACCACCCACTCACCACCCACTCACCACCCACTCACCCCCCCACTCACCACCCACTCCACACACTCACCACTCACCCACTCACCCACCCACTCACCACCCACTCACACACGCACCACCCACCACTCACTCACCCACTCACCACCCACTCACACACACACCCACTCACTCACACACCCACCCCACTCACTCACTCACTCACCCACTCACCCACCCACCCACTCACCTATCTACTCACCACCCACTCACCTATCCACCCACCCACTCACCCACCCACCCACTCACCCACCCACCCACTCACCCACTCACTCACTCACTCACCCACCCACTCACTCACCCACCCACTCACTCACCCACCCACTCACTCACTCACCCACCCACCCACTCACCACCCACCCACTCACCACCCACTCACCCACCCACCCACTCACCCACCCACCCACCCACTCACCCACTCACCCACTCACCCACTCACCCACCCACCCACCCACCCACTCACCACCCACTCACTCACCCACCCACTCACTCACCCACCCACCCACTCACCACCCACTCACCACCCACTCACTCACCCACCCACTCACCCACCCACCCACTCACCCACCCACTCACCCACCTATCCACTCACCCACTCACTCACCCACCCACCTACTCACCCACCCACTCACCCACCTATCCACTCACCCACTCACTCACCCACCCACCCACCCACTCACCACCCACTCACCCACCCACCCACTCACCCACCCACTCACCCACCCCACCCACCCACTCACTCACTCACCCACCCACCCACTCACCCACTCACCCACCCACCCACCCCACCCACTCACCACCCACTCACTCACCCACCCACTCACTCACCCACCCACCCACTCACCACCCACTCACCACCCACTCACTCACCCACCCACTCACCCACCCACCCACTCACCCACCCACTCACCCACCTATCCACTCACCCACTCACTCACCCACCCACCCACCTACTCACCCACCCACTCACCCACCTATCCACTCACCCACTCACCACCATCACCACGTGGTGGTGGAGGTGTCAGGGTGGATAGGCGGGGCAGGTTCATCAGTGGCACCATCAACACCACCATCATCATCACCATCACGACCACTATCACCACCATCATCATCACCACCACCATCAACACCATCACAATCATCATCATCACCACCACCATCATCACCATCAACACCATCACAATCACCATCAACATCACCACCATCACCACCATTACCATCATCATTACCATCACCACCATCATCACAACCACCATCAACACCACCATCACCATCTACACCACCACAACCACCATCAACACCACCACCACCACCACTATTGTTGTTGTGGTGGTGGTTGTGGTTGTTCTCTGGCTCCACGGTTGTGGTGCTACTGTTGTTGTTGTTGTGGGGAGACTCCGGCTGTTGTTGTTGATGCCGTGTCTGTTGTTGTGGTGATGGTTGTTGTTGTTGTGGTGGTGGTTGTTGTGGTGATTGTTGTTGTGGTGGTTGTGGTGGTGGTTGTTGTGGTGATTGTTGATGTGATGGTGGTGGTGATGGTTGTTGTTCTTGTGATGGCTGTGGTTGTTGTGGTGGTAGTTGTGGTGATGATTGTTGTGGTGATTGTTGTTGTGGTGGTTGTGGTGGTGGTGATTGTTGTGGTGGTGATTGTTGTGATTGTTGTGGTGGTTGTGGTGGTGGTGGTTGTTGTGGTGGTGATTGTTGTGATTGTTGTGGTGGTGGTTGTTGTGGTGGTGGTGGTTGTTGTGGTGGTTGTTGTGGTGGTGGTGGTGGTTGTTGTGGTGGTTGTTGTGGTGGTTGTTGCTGCTGCTGCTGCTGCTGATGCATCATCTCCTGCAGACGCATCTGCTGCATGATGGCCGGCAGCTCGTAGTGGTGGAAGAAATACAACATCGAGTGCTGCACACACAGACACACACACACACACAGTCACACACACACACGCACACACACGCACAGTCACACACACAGTGTACACACACACACACAGTGTACACACGCACACACACACGCACACATACACAGTCACACACACACACATACACACAGTGTACACATACACACACATACACAGTGTACACACACACATACACAGTCACACACACACACAGTGTACACACACACACACACAGACACATACACAGTCACACACACACACATACACACAGTGTACACATACACACACATACACACACACATACACACACACAGACACACACACACACAGTGTACACACACACACACACGCACACATACACAGTCACACACACACACATACACACAGTGTACACATACACACACATACACACACACATACACACACACAGACACACACACACAGACACACACACACACACAGACACACAGTGTACACATACACACACATACACAGTGTACACACACACACACACAGTGTACACACATACACAGTGTACACACACACACACACAGACACACACACACACAGTGTACATACACACAGTGTACACACACACACACAGTGTACACACACACACAGTGTACATACACACACAGACACACACACAGTGTACACACAGTCACATACACAGTGTACACACACACACACAGTGTACACACACACAGTCACATACACAGTCACACACACATACACACAGTGTACACACAGACATACAGTCATACACACACACATACAGTCACATACAGTCACACACAGAGACACACAGTCATACATACACACACAGTCACACAGACATACATACATACACAGAGACACACACAGTCATACACACACAGTCACATACAGTCACAGTGACACTCACAGACACACACAGACACATACATACACACACACAGTCACATACAGATACACACACACAGTCATACACATACATACAGTCATACAGTCACACACAAACACACACACAGTCACACACACACACAGTGACATACATACATAAACACAGTGACACAGTGTACACACACACACAGACACACACATACACACACACACACAGTTACATACATACAGAGACACACACACAGTCATACACAGAGACACACACAGACACACAGACACACAGTGTACACACAGTCAGTCACACACAGTCACATACACACACAGTCACATACAGTGTACACACACACACAGACACACACACACACAGTCACAAACACACACAGTGTACACACAGTCACATACAGTCACACAGTGACACTCACAGACACACACACAGACACACACACAGACACACACACATACACACAGTGTACACACACACACATACACACACACACACAGAGACACACAGTCACACACACAGAGACATACACACACAGTGACACACACACAGTGACACACACACACAGTCACACACAGTCACATACAGTGTACACACACACACACAGAGACACACACAGTGACACACACAGACACACACAGTCACACACACAGAGAAGTGAGTGGGTGAGTGAGTGGTGAGTGAGTGGTGGGTGAGTGGTGAGTGAGTGGTGAGTGAGTGGTGAGTGAGTGGTGAGTGAGTGGTGAGTGAGTGTGTGAGTGAGTGGTGAGTGAGTGGTGAGTGAGTGGTGAGTGAGTGGGTGAGTGAGGGGTGAGTGGTGAGTGAGTGGTGAGTGAGTGGTGAGTGAGTGGTGAGTGAGTGGTGAGTGAGTGGTGAGTGAGTGGTGAGTGAGTGGTGAGTGAGTGGTGAGTGAGTGGTGAGTGAGTGGTGAGTGAGTGGTGAGTGAGTGGTGAGTGAGTGGTGAGTGAGTGAGTGAGGAGTGAGTGAGTGGTGAGTGAGTGAGTTGGTCACCTGTATAAACAGCCAGGACGTAGCGAGTGCCAGGCCGCTGTACTGCCCATTGAAGCGGTAATGGTAGCCGTAGAAGGCGGCGTGGTACAGGAAGATGAACCTACAGACAGACACACACACAGTCACACACACACAGACACACACACACAGACACACACACAGACACACACAGACACACACAGACACACACACATAGACACACACACAGACACACACACACAGACACAGACACACAGACACACACAGACACACACACACAGACACACACACAGACACACACACAGACACACACACAGACACACACAGACACACACACATAGACACACACACAGACACACACACACAGACACACACACACAGACACACACACACAGACACAGACACACACACACAGACACACAGACACACACAGACACACACACAGACAAAGTTTACTCACTCACTCACCACCCACCCACTCACCCACTCACCACTCACCCACCCACTCCACCACTCACCCACCCACTCACCCACCCACCCACTCACCACTCACTCACCACTCACCCACTCACCCACTCACCCACTCACCACTCACCCACCCACTCACCACTCACCCACTCACTCACCACTCACCCACTCACCCACTCACCCACCCACCCACTCACCACTCACCACTCACCCACCACCCACCCACTCACCACTCACCCACCCACTCACCCACCCACCCACTCACTCACTCACCCACCCACTCACCACTCACCCACCCACTCACCCACCCACCCACTCACCACTCACCCACTCACCCACTCACCCACCCACTCACCACTCACCCACCCACTCACCCACTCACCACTCACCACTCACCCACCCACTCACCACTCACCCACCCACTCACCCACCCACCCACTCACTCACCACTCACCCACTCACCCACTCACCCACCCACTCACCACTCACCCACCCACCCACTCACCCACTCACCACTCACCACTCACCCACCCCACTCACTCACCCACTCACTCACCCACCCACCCACCCACTCACCCACCCACTCACTCACCCACCACTCACCCACTCACCCACTCACCACTCACTCACCACTCACCCACTCACCCACTCACCCACCCACTCACCACTCACCCACCCACCCACTCACCCACTCACCACTCACCACTCACCCACCCACTCACCACTCACCCACCCACTCACCCACCCACCCACTCACTCACCACTCACCCACTCACCCACCCACTCACCACTCACCCACCCACCCACTCACCCACTCACCACTCACCACTCACCACTCACCCACCCACTCACTCACCCACTCACCCACTCACCCACTCACTCACCCACCCCACCCACCCACTCACCCACCCACTCACCCACCCACTCACCACTCACTCACCACTCACCCACTCACCCACTCACCCACCCACCCACTCACCCACCCACCCACTCACCCACCCACCCACTCACTCACCACTCACCCACTCACCCACCCACTCACCACTCACCCACCCACTCACTCACTCACCACCACTCACCCACCCACCCACTCACCCACTCACTCACCCACTCACCCACTCACCCACCCACCCACTCACCCACTCACCCACCCACTCACCACTCACCCACCCACTCACTCACTCACCACCACTCACCCACCCACCCACTCACCCACTCACTCACCCACTCACCCACTCACCCACTCACTCACCCACCCACCCACCCACTCACCCACTCACCCACCCACCCACTCACCACTCACTCACCACTCACCCACTCACCCACTCACCCACTCACCCACTCACCCACCCACCCACTCACCCACCCACTCACCACTCACTCACCACTCACCCACTCACCCACCCACTCACCACTCACCCACCCACCCACTCACCCACTCACCACTCACCCACCCACTCACTCACTCACCCACTCACTCACCACCACTCACCACTCACCTGAGCCAGTGTCTACGGCTGGTTGCCGTGTGGCAGCAAATGGCGTCGTACTGATCAGCGAGCCAGACGACCAAGATGATGTAGAACGCGGTCGTAGTGTCACTGAAGAACTCAGACATGATGGCTTCCATCCCTGTGGGGTGAGGAGGTGAGTAGGTGGTGAGTAGGTGGTGGTGAGTGAGTGTATGTGAGTGTGTGAGTGTGTATGTGTGTATGTATGAGTGAGTGTGTGTGTATGTGTGTGTGTGTGTATGTCTGTGTGTATGTCTGTGAGTGTGTATGTGTATGAGTGAGTGAGTCGGTGAGTGTGTGTATGTATGTATGTGTGAGTGAGTGTGTGTATGTATGAGTGAGTGAGTGAGTGGGTGAGTGGGTGAGTGGGTGAGTGGGTGAGTGAGTGGGTGAGTGAGTGTGTATGTGTGTGTATGTGTGAGTGTGTATGTGTGAGTGTATGAGTGAGTGTATGTGTGTGTGTGTGAGTGTATGAGTGAGTGTGTGTGTGTGTATGTATGTGTGTGTGTATGTATGTGTGTGTGTATGTGTGTGTATGTGTGAGTGTGTATATGTATGTATGTGAGTGTGTGTGTGTGTATGTGTGTCTGTTTGTGTATGTATGAGTGTGTATGTGAGTGTGTGTATGTGAGTGTGTGTGTGTGAGTGAGTGTATGAGTGAGTAAGTGTGTGTGCGTGCGTGTGTGAGCGTGTATATGTGTGTGTGTATGTGTGTATATGTATATATGTGTATGTCTGTGTGTGTGCGTGTGTGCGTGTGTGACTGAGTGACTGTGTATGTGTGTATGTGTGTATGTGTGTATGTGTGTATGTGTGTGTGTATGTGTGTGTGTATGTGTGTGTGTATGTGTGTGTGTATGTGAGTGAGTGTATGTGTGAGTGAGTGACTGTGTGTATGTGTGTATGTGTATATATGTATGTGTGTATGTGTGTGTGTGTGTGTATGTGTGTGTGCGTGTGTATGTGTGTGTGTGTGTATGTGTGTGTGCGTGTGTATGTGTGTGTATGTGTGCGTACCGACGAGGGCCAGGATGACGGTGAGTAGGGGAGCGGCAGGGAAGGCGATACTCAAGTTCATCTCCAGCATCTGCAGCAGATCCACTACAACACACAGCACAACCAGCATGCACCCCTACCACTACTACACCGTGTGTGTGTGTCTGTGTGTGTCTGTGTGTGTGTCTGTTTGTGTGTGTGTCTGTCTGTGTGTGTGTCTGTGTGTGTGTGTGTCTATCTGTGTGTGTAGTAGTCAAAATGCAAACAAAAATAAACAACTCTTTGTGTTCACATCTTGACTGCTTGTGTTGTGGTTATTGCAAACATGATGCCTCACGGAGGCGCTACACCTAAGGGGCGCAGCGCCTCCGCTGAGGTCCAGGATGGCCGGAGGGGGGGGGGGGGGCGGTTCTTGTCGTGTTCTCTCTTGGCGTGTCCGTGCTGCCCTGATGTTGCGCTCCTGCTAGCAGCCGGTCACGTCTTTACGCGCGTCGCTCTCGTGAGAGGTGCAGCCGGGTCGGCTGGGTTGTTTTTCACGGGGAGGGGGGGGGGGATGATGTAGTGGAGTAGTCGCGGGGAGTGACGTCGCGGGGAGACCTTGGGGGGGGGGTAATGTAGTGGAGTAGTCGGGGGGAGTGACGTCACGGGGAGACCTTGGGGGGGGGGGGGGTGATGTAGTGGAGTAGTCGTGGGGAGTGACGTCACGGGGAGACCTTGGGGGGGGGGGGGTGATGTAGTGGAGTAGTCGCGGGGAGTGACGTCACGGGAGACCTTGGGGGGGGGGTAATGTAGTGGAGTAGTCGCGGGGAGTGACGTCACGGGGAGACCTTGGGGGGGGGTAATGTAGTGGAGTAGTCGCGGGGAGTGACGTCACGGGGAGACCTTGGGGGGGGGGTAATGTAGTGGAGTAGTCGCGGGGAGTGACGTCACGGGAGACCTTGGGGGGGGGGTAATGTAGTGGAGTAGTCGCGGGGAGTGACGTCGCGGGGAGACCTTGGGGGGGGGGTAATGTAGTGGAGTAGTCGTGGGGAGTGACGTCACGGGAGACCTTGGGGGGGGGGGGGTGATGTAGTGGAGTAGTCGTGGGGAGTGACGTCACAGGGAGACCTTGGGGGGGGGTAATGTAGTGGAGTAGTCGTGGGGAGTGACGTCGCGGGGAGACCTGGGGGGGGGGTAATGTAGTGGAGTAGTCATGGGGAGTGACGTCGCGGGGAGACCTTGGGGGGGGGGGGTGATGTAGTGGAGTAGTCGTGGGGAGTGACGTCGCGGGGGACCTGGGGGGGGGGGGGTAATGTAGTGGAGTAGTCGCGGGGAGTGACGTCGCGGGAGACCTTGGGGGGGGGGGGGGTGATGTAGTGGAGTAGTCGTGGGGAGTGACGTCACGGGGAGACCTTGGGGGGGGGGGTAATGTAGTGGAGTAGTCATGGGGAGTGACGTCACGGGGAGACCTTGGGGGGGGGGGGGTAATGTAGTGGAGTAGTCGTGGGGAGTGACGTCACGGGGAGACCTTGGGGGGGGGGGTAATGTAGTGGAGTAGTCGTGGGGAGTGACGTCGCGGGGAGACTAGGCTCTAAAGAAAGCCGTCTCGGGTGTGGACCAATCAACTTAAAGGATAGTGGATATCATTATCAGAGTTGTTTCTTTTTGTTTGCTTTTTTGACTACGTGTGTTGTGGTTATTGCAAACATGATGCCTTGAATAAAGGTGTCAGTTTTGTACCAGTTTAAAAGGGTAAAAACCTACTACTATATTTTGCCAATGGTAAAAGAGATCTCATACTGGTAACCTTGTTAAGCGTGAGCTGGTAACCTTGTCAGGTGTGAGCTGGTAACCTTGTTAGGCATGAGCTGGTAACCTGGTTAAGCGTGAGCCCGGAATAAACTTTGCGTGAGCCCCCGACAACTCAGCTGCTGCCTCTGCGTTGTAGTTTGCACCACAACACAATCACCAACACGCTGTTCCGGCATCGACGCATCCACACAACATCGTGGATGCACGCCGGGTCCAAGCAAGAACATCTGCTGGACTACGTAGTGACGGACCAGCGGATGCGAGCCCATGTCCTTGACACCAGGACCTACCGTGGAGCTGATCTGCCCTCTGACCATCGACTAGTCATCTGTAAGATGCGCTTGCCATTCTTCCACTCCGGTGGTGGGTGTACACCCAGGACCCCATTCAAACCAAAAGTGGCCTGGTCTCAGCTAGCTGATGAAAGTTGCAAGCGAGAATTTCATCATCGCGAGGAGAGGCTTGCGGAGCCCCAATGCGGTTTCAGGAAAGGGCGGTCCTGCACAGATGCCATATTTTCTGTCCGTCTGCTACAGCAGAGGTGTAGGGAATTCCAACAAGACCTACATCTCTGCTTTATTGACCTGGTCAAGGCCTATGATACCATCAGTAGGACTGGGCTCTGGGTTGTTCTTCGTGCTTTCGGAGTCCCTAACCCTCTGCTCACGATCATTAAGGACCTTCATGATGGTGAGCGGGCCCGGGTAAAACTACGTGGCCGGGAGTCGGAGCCTTTCCCTGTACACCTTGGGGTGCGACAGGGATGTCCTCTGGCTCCCACATTATTTAACATCTATTTCGACCACGTAGTTCGTGAAGCCTTCAATAGCTGTACCGGGGAAATTTCCATCTGATACAGATTCAATGGGAGGCTGATCGACACCCGGGTGCGATCAAGGGATGGCTCCCTATTGGTCAACCATGTTATGTATGCCGATGATTTGGTAATAGCTGCTCATTCAGAAGAGGAGTTGGAGACGCTGCTGCTGAGACTGGAGCATGCCACTAAGAGGTGGGGCCTTACCATCAGCCCCACCAAAACTAAGCACCTAAATGGGTATTTTGTACCATCGGACACTCCACCCCTACAACTCCCAATTGGTGATGGGGCAGTTGTGGAGAGAGTGGAGAGTTTCCCATACCTGGGCAGTGTGCTTATGACCGGCTCCAGTTTATCAGCAGAGGTCTCACTCCGAATCAGTCGAGCGGCAATATCTTTTCATCGGTTTCGTAACGCTGTGTGGAAGCTACCTGGTCTGTCGCTCCGCACGAAGCTTCAGGTCTTCTCGGCCACGGTCATTCCCTCCCTTCTCTACGCTTGCGAAACGTGGACCCCCCTAGTGGAGCATCTTCGCCGGTTGGAAACATTTAGGCTGGCCTGCCTACGATCCATCCTGGGTTTAACCAGGCTGGATTGTGTGAGGAGCTCACAAGTCCTTGAAAGATCTGGGCAAAGTCCCATCAGTGAGCTCCTCCGGCAGGCAAGGCTGCGTTGGCTGGGTCATGTAGCCCGCATGCCCAGCCACCGCATGCCTAAACAGCTTTTGTTCGGCCGGATCGAGGGGGCTAAACGGGCGCGGCACGGGCTAGAGAAGAGATGGAGTGATGTGGTACAGGAGGATGTGGAGCTGAGTGGACTTGCCGATGACTGGTACCAGCGGTGTCAAGATCGGCCTCTGTGGAGGAGGCTCGTGAAGGACGCTACTGGGCAGTTGGAGGCAGTCGCCCTCCAACAACAACGGAGGGCGGAGGAGCGACGCTCACAACAACGAGCGGAGCGCCGGGTGGCTAAAGCACAGCAAGTTGGCACAGTAGGGGGCACAGGTGGTGCATCAGCCAGTCATCTCGGTCATCTCGGTCAGTCGACCCGTGGCACCTGCTGGGTCTGCCCCGTGACCTCCTGCCAGCGGGCGTTCGACACTTCACGTGGCCTCAGGGTGCACATGGCCTGGCACAAGCGTCGTGGTGACGTCACCGCCACTTAGTGGCGAATGGCGGTTGTTGTTGTGTGGATGTGTGTGTGTGGATGTGTGTGTGTGTCTGTCTGTGTGTCTGTCTGTGTGTGTGTCTGTGTGTGTGTGTCTGTGTGTGTGTGTCTGTGTGTGTGTGTCTGTGTGTGTGTGTCTGTGTGTGTGTGTCTGTGTGTGTGTGTCTGTGTGTGTGTGTCTGTGTGTGTGTGTCTGTGTGTGTGTGTCTGTGTGTGTGTGTCTGTGTGTGTGTGTCTGTGTGTGTGTGTCTGTGTGTCACTGTGTTTGTGTTGTTCTCTTACCGATGAAGACGAAGATCTGGTGGTGGGAGTAGCGCAGAAGCATCGACACAGAAAGAGTCTACACACAGACACAGTCACACACACAGACACACACACAGACACACACACAGACACAGTCACACACACAGTCACACACACACAGACACACACACAGACACACACACAGACACAGTCACACACACACAGACACACACACAGACACACAGTCACACACACAATCACACACACAGTCACACACACAGTCACACACACACACAGACACACACACAGTCACACACACACAGTCATACACACACACACACACAGTCACACACACACAGACACACACACACACAGTCATACACAGATACACACACACACAGTGACACACACACAGAGACACACACACACAGACACACACACAGTCATACACACAGTCATACACACAGCCACACACACACAGTCACACACACACAGTCACACACACAGTCACACACACACAGTCATACACACAGTCACACACAGTCACACACAGACACACACACACAGACAAAGTCACACACAGTCACACACACACAGACACACACACAGTCATACACACACAGTCATACACACACAGTCACACACACACAGTCACACACACACAGTCACACACAGACACACACACACAGACATACACACACAGACACACACACACAGACACACACACACACACACACAGTCACATACAGACACACACACAGACACACACACATAGACAGTGAGTGAGTGAGTGACTGAGTGACTGACTAACTGAGTGAGTGAGTGTGTGAGTGACTGACTGACTGAGTGAGTGAGTGACTGACTGACTGAGTGAGTGGCTGAGTGAGTGACTGAGTGATTGAGTGAGTGACTGAGTGAGTGACTGAGTGAGTGACTGAGTGAGTGACTGACTGAGTGACTGACTGAGTGAGTGGGTGACTGAGTGAGTGGGTGGGTGAGTGACTGACTGAGTGACTGAGTGACTAACTGAGTGACTGACTGAGTGAGTGACTGAGTGACTGACTGACTAAGTGACTGACTTAGTGAGTGACTGAGTGACTGACTAAGTGGGTGTGTGGGTGGGTGAGTGGGTGGGTGAGTGGTGGGTGGGTGAGTGAGTGGTGAGTGAGTGGGTGAGTGAGTGAGTGAGTGGTGAGTGACTGAGTGAGTGGGTGGGTGACTGAGTGACTGAGTGACCGAGTGACTGACTGACTGAGTGAGTGACTGAGTGACTGAGTGACTGACTGAGTGAGTGACTGAGTGACTGACTAAGTGGCTGAGTGAGTGACTGAGTGACTGAGTGAGTGGGTGGGTGACTGACTGAGTGAGTGACTGAGTGACCGAGTGACTGACTGAGTGAGTGACTGAGTGAGTGACTGACTAAGTGACTTAGTGGGTGACTGAGTGAACTCACAAATATCGCCATGATGAGACCAGCCGTGATGTACGAGCTCCGAGCCATCCACAGCGAGACAAAGCGATAGTGCTCCCCCGTGACCACGTTACGCAGGAACCCTGCACACACACACAGTGACACACACACAGTGACACACACAGTCATACACACAGTCATACACACAGTGACACAGTCACACACACACACAGTGACACATACACACAGTGACACACACACAGTGACACACACACACACAGTGACACACACACACACAGTGACACACACACACAGTGACACACACAGTGACACACAGTGACACACACAGTGACACACACAGTGACACATACACACAGTGACACACACACAGTGACACACACACACAGTGACACACACACAGACACACAGTGACATACACACACACAGTTAGACACACACACAGTTAGACACACACACAGTTAGACACACACACAGTGACACACACACAGACACACAGTGACACACACACACACAGTTACACACACACAGTTACACACACACAGTTACACACACACAGACACACACACACACACACGCACAGACACACACACGCACAGACACACACACGCAGAGACACACACACGCACAGACACACGCACACACACACAGTGACACACACACATAGACAACAACAACAACCGCCATTCGCCACTAAGTGGCGGTGACGTCACCGCGACGCTTGTGCCAGGCCAAGTGCACCTTGAGGCTACCACGTGAAGTGTCGAACGCCCGCTGGCAGGAGGTCACGGGGCAGACCCAGCAGGTGCCACGGGTCGACTGACCGAGATGACCGAGATGACTGGCTGATGCACCACCTGTGCCCCCTACTGTACCAACTTGCTGCGCTTTAGCCACCCGGCGCTCCGCTCGTTGTTGTGAGCGTCGCTCCTCCGCCCTCCGATGTTGTTGGAGGGCGACTGCCTCCAACTGCCCAGTAGCCTCAAGGTGCACCTAGCCTGGCACTGCCCAGTAGCAGCGTCCTTCACGAGCCTCCTCCTCCACAGATCTTGACACTCAGCTCCACATCCACCTGTACCACATCACTCCATCTCTTCTCTAGCCCGTGTCACTCACTCACCCACTCACCCACTCACTCACCCACTCACTCACCCACTCACACCACTCACTCACTCACTCACTCACTCACCCACTCACTCACCCACTCACTCACCCACTCACCCACTCACTCACTCACTCACCCACTCACTCACCCACTCACTCACTCACTCACCCACTCACTCACTCACTCACCCACTCACCCACTCACTCACTCACTCACTCACCCACTCACTCACCCACCCACTCACTCACCCACTCACCCACTCACTCACTCACTCACCCACTCACTCACCCACTCACTCACTCACTCACCCACTCACTCACTCACCCACTCACCCACCCACTCACCCACTCACTCACTCACTCACTCACCCACTCACTCACCCACCCACTCACTCACCCACTCACCCACTCACTCACTCACTCACCCACTCACTCACCCACTCACTCACTCACTCACCCACTCACTCACTCACCCACTCACCCACCCACTCACCCACTCACTCACTTACTCACTCACCCACTCACCCACTCACCCACTCACTCACTTACTCACCCACCCACTTACTCACCCACTCACCCATTCACTTACTTACTCACCCACTCACTCACCCACCCACTCACCCACTCACTCACCCACTCACCCACTCACTCACCCACTCACCCACCCACCCACCCACTCACTCACTCACCCACCCACCCACCCACTCACTCACTCACCCACTCACCCACCCACTCACTCACCCACTTACCCACCCACTCACTCACTCACCCACTCACCCACCCACCCACTCACTCACCCACTTACCCACCCACTCACTCACTCATCTCTCTGTGATTCTCTCTCTGTGTCTGTGTGTCTCCGTGTCTCTCTCTGTCTGTGTGTCTCTGTGTGTCTCTGTGTGTCTCTGTGTGTCTCTGTGTCTCCGTGTGTCTGTCTCTGTGTGTCTCTGTGTGTCTGTCTCTGTGTGTCTCTGTGTGTCTCTGTGTGTCTCTGTGTGTCTCTGTGTGTCTCTGTGTGTGTCTCTGTGTGTGTCTCTGTGTGTCTCTGTGTGTCTCTGTGTGTGTCTCTGTGTGTGTCTCTGTGTGTCTCTGTGTGTCTCTGTGTGTGTCTCTGTGTGTCTCTGTGTGTCTCTGTGTGTCTCTGTGTGTCTCTGTGTGTGTCTCTGTGTGTGTCTCTGTGTGTGTCTCTGTGTGTGTCTCTGTGTGTGTCTCTGTGTGTGTCTCTGTGTGTCTCTCTGTGTGTGTCTCTGTGTGTCTCTGTGTGTCTCTGTGAGTGTCTCTGTGTGTCTCGGTGTGTCTCTGTGTGTGTCTGAGTGTGTCTGAGTGTCTCCATGTCTCTGTGAGTGTCTCTGTGTGTCTCTGTGAGTGTCTCTGTGTGTCTCCGTCTGTCTCCGTGTGTGTGTGTCTGTGTGTGTCTCTGTGAGTGTCTCTGTGTGTCTCTGTGTGTCTCTGTGAGTGTCTGTGTGTGTGTGTGAGTGAGTCTCTACCCTTGTTGTGTTCGGCCTCAGCGAGCGTCTTGACGCTCCCCATGAGGAGGTCGTCGTAGCCCAGCACAGAGTCGAGCAGCACGCGGCTCACACGGTCACCAAAGCAGGGCTCACTCTCGGGGTCTACACACACACACACAGTGTGACACACACACACACAGTGTGACACACACACACACAGTGTGACACACACACACACAGTGTGACACACACACACACAGATACACAGTGACACACACACACAGTGTGACACACACACACACAGTGTGACACACACACACACACAGTGTGACACACACACACACACAGTGTGACACACACACAGTGTGACACACACACACACACAGATACACAGTGACACACACAGTGTGACACACACACAGTGTGACACACACACAGTGTGACACACACATACACACAGATACACAGTGACACACACACACAGTGTGACACACACACACACAGTGTGACACACACACACACACAGTGTGACACACACACAGTGTGACACACACACACACACACAGTGTGACACACACACAGTGTGACACACACACACACACAGATACACAGTGACACACACACACAGTGTGACACACACACACACACAGATACACAGTGACACACACACACAGTGTGACACACACACACACACACAGATACACAGTGACACACACACACAGTGTGACACACACACACAGATACACAGTGACACACACAGTGTGACACACACACAGTGTGACACACACACAGTGTGACACACACACACACAGTGTGACACACACAGATACACACAGTGACACACACACAGTGTGACACACACACACAGTGTGACACACACACACAGTGTGACACACACAGATACACACAGTGACACACACACAGTGTGACACACACACAGTGTGACACACACACAGTGTGACACACACACACAGTGTGACACACACACAGTGTGACACACACACAGTGTGACACACACACAGTGTGACACACACACACAGTGTGACACACACACAGTGTGACACACACACAGTGTGACACACACACACAGTGTGACACACACACAGTGTGACAC
>NW_027621411.1:47500-52500 GCF_964198595.1 Lampetra fluviatilis | reverse complement strand
CAGTCACACACACACACATACAGACACAGACACACACAGTCACACACACAGACACACACACAGACACACACACACACAGTCACACACACACACACACAGACACACACACACACAGACACACACACACACAGACACACACAGACACACACAGACACACACAGACACACACGTACTCTAGAGAGCATGGGGATGGTGAGTGGTAAGCGTGTGAGCGGGTGGGTGGGTGAGTGGTGAGTGAGTGGTGAGTGAGTGGTGAGTGAGTGGTGAGCGGCGAGTGAGTGAGTGGTGAGTGGGTGAGTGGGTGAGTGGGTGGGTGAGTAAGTGGTGAGTGAGTGAGTGGGTGAGTGAGTGAGTGAGTGGTGAGTGAGTGGTGAGTGAGTGGGTGGGTGGGTGGGTGGGTGAGTGAGTGGTGAGTGAGTGGGTGGTGAGTGAGTGAGTGGTGAGTGAGTGGTGAGTGAGTGGTGAGTGAGTGGTGAGTGAGTGGTGAGTGAGTGAGTGGTGAGTGAGTGGTGAGTAAGTGGTGAGTGAGTGGTGAGTGAGTGGTGAGTGAGTGAATGGTGAGTAGGTGGGTGGGTGAGTGAGTGGTGAGTGAGTGAGTGGTGAGTGAGTGGTGAGTGAGTGGTGAGTGAGTGAGTGGTGAGTGAATGGTGAGTGAGTGGTGAGTGAGTGGTGCGTGAATGGTGAGTGAGTGAGTGAGTGGTGAGTGAGTGGTGAGTGAGTGGGTGAGTGAGTGGTGAGTAAGTGGTGAGTGGGTGAGTGGGTGAGTGAGTGGTGCGTGAGTGGTGAGTGGGTGAGTGAGTGGTGAGTGAGTGAGTGGGTGGGTGAGTGAGTGGTGAGTAAGTGGTGAGTGGGTGAGTGGGTGAGTGAGTGGGTGAGTGAGTGAGTGGTGAGTGAGTGAGTGGTGAGTGAGTGAGTGAGTGGTGAGTGGGTGAGTGAGTGAGTGGCGAGTGGGTGAGTGAGTGAGTAAGTGGTGAGTGGGTGAGTGGGTGAGTGAGTGAGTGGGTGAGTGAGTGAGTGGTGAGTGGGTGGGTGGGTGGTGGGTGGGTGAGTGAGTGGTGAGTGAATGGTGAGTGGGTGAGTGAGTGAGTGGGTGGGTGGGTGGGTGAGTGAGTGGTGAGTAAGTGGTGAGTGGGTGAGTGGGTGAGTGAGTGGGTGAGTGAGTGGTGAGTGAGTGAGTGGTGAGTGAGCGAGTGCGTGAGTGAGTGAATGCGTGAGTGAGTGAGTGGGTGAGTGAGTGGGTGAGTGAGTGGGTGAGTGAGTGAGTGAGTGGGTGAGTGAGTGGGTGAGTGAGTGAGTGGGTGAGTGAGTGAGTAAGTAAGTGGGTGAGTGGTGAGTGAGTGAGTGGGTGAGTGGGTGGTTGAGTGAGTGAGTGGTGAGTGAGTGGTGAGTGAGTGGGTGAGTGAGTGGCTGAGTGAGTGAGTGAGTAGGTGAGTGAGTGGTGAGTGAGTGGGTGAATGAGTGGGTGAGTGAGTGGGTGGTTGAGTGAGTGAGTGAGTGGTGAGTGGTGAGTGAGTGGGTGGTTGAGTGAGTGAGTGAGTGGTGAGTGGTGAGTGAGTGGTGAGTGAGTGGGTGAGTGAGTGGCTGAGTGAGTGAGTGAGTGAGTAAGTGAGTGAGTGGCTGAGTCAGTGAGTGGGTGAGTGAGTGGGTGAGTGAGTGCGTGAGTGAGTGGGTGAGTGAATGAGTGGGTGAGTGGGTGGGTGGGTGAGTGAGTGAGTAAGTGGGTGAGTGGTGAGTGAGTGAGTCATGAGTGAGTGGTGAGTGGGTGGGTGAGTGAGTGAGTAAGTAAGTGGGTGAGTGGTGAGTGAGTGAGTCGTGAGTGAGTGGTGAGTGGGTGGGTGAGTGAGTGGCTGAGTGAGTGAGTGAGTGGTGAGTGAGTGGCTGAGTGAGTGAGTGAGTGGTGAGTGAGTGGTGAGTGAGTGGTGAGTGGTGAGTGGTGAGTGAGTGGGTGAGTGAGCGGCTGAGTGAGTGAGTAGGTGAGTGAGTGGCTGAGTGAGTGAGTGGGTGAGTGAGTGGGTGAGTGAGTGAGTGGTGAGTGGGTGAGTGCGTGAGTGAGTGGGTGAGTGAGTGAGTGGGTGAGTGGGTGGGTGAGTGAGTGAGTAAGTAAGTGGGTGAGTGGTGAGTGAGTGAGTCGTGAGTGAGTGGTGAGTGGGTGGGTGAGTGGCTGAGTGAGTGAGTGAGTGGTGAGTGAGTGGTGAGTGAGTGGGTGGTTGAGTGAGTGAGTGAGTGGTGAGTGAGTGGGTGAGTGAGTGGCTGAGTGAGTGAGTGAGTAGGTGAGTGAGTGGCTGAGTGAGTGAGTGGGTGAGTGAGTGGGTGAGTGGGTGAGTGAGTGAGTGGTGAGTGGGTGAGTGAGTGCGTGAGTGAGTGGGTGAGTGAGTGGGTGAGTGGGTGGGTGAGTGAGTGAGTAAGCAAGTGGGTGAGTGGTGAGTGAGTGAGTGGGTGGGTGAGTGAGTGAGTAAGTGGGTGAGTGGTGAGTGAGTGAGTGGGTGAGTGGGTGGTTGAGTGAGTGAGTGGTGAGTGAGTGGTGAGTGAGTGGGTGAGTGAGTGGGTGAGTGGGTGAGTGAGTGAGTAAGTAAGTGGGTGAGTGGTGAGTGAGTGGGTGAGTGGGTGGTTGAGTGAGTGAGTGGGTGAGTGAGTGAGTGAGTGGGTGAGTGAATGAGTGGGTGAGTGGGTGGGTGAGTGAGTGAGTAAGTGGGTGAGTGGTGAGTGAGTGGGTGAGTGGGTGGTTGAGTGAGTGAGTGGTGAGTGGGTGGGTGGGTGAGTGAGTGGCTGAGTGAGTGAGTGAGTGGTGAGTGAGTGGTGAGTGAGTGGGTGGTTGAGTGAGTGAGTGGGTGAGTGAGTGAGTGGTGAGTGGGTGAGTGAGTGGGTGAGTGGGTGGTTGAGTGAGTGAGTGAGTGGTGAGTGGGTGGGTGAGTGAGTGGCTGAGTGAGTGAGTGAGTGGTGAGTGAGTGGTGAGTGAGTGGGTGGTTGAGTGAGTGAGTGAGTAAGTAAGTGGGTGAGTGGTGAGTGAGTGAGTGGGTGAGTGGGTGGGTGAGTGAGTAAGTAAGTGGGTGAGTGGTGAGTGAGTGAGTGGGTGAGTGGGTGGTTGAGTGAGTGAGTGAGTGGTGAGTGGTGAGTGAGTGGGTGAGTGAGTGGGTGAGTGAGTGGGTGGGTGGGTGAGTGAGTGAGTGAGTAAGTAAGTGCGTGAGTGGTGAGTGAATGAGTGGGTGAGTGGGTGGGTGAGTGAGTGAGTAAGTAAGTGGGTGAGTGGTGAGTGAGTGAGTGAGTGGGTGAGTGGGTGGTTGAGTGAGTGAGTGAGTGGTGAGTGAGTGGTGAGTGGGTGGCTGAGTGAGTGAGTGGTGAGTGAGTGAGTGGGTGAGTGGGTGGTTGAGTGAGTGAGTGAGTGGTGAGTGGGTGGGTGAGTGAGTGGCTGAGTGAGTGAGTGAGTGGTGAGTGAGTGGTGAGTGAGTGGGTGGTTGAGTGAGTGGTGAGTGGTGAGTGAGTGGCTGAGTGAGTGAGTAGGTGAGTGAGTGGCTGAGTGAGTGAGTGGGTGAGTGGGTGAGTGAGTGAGTGGTGAGTGGGTGAGTGAGTGAGTGAGTGCGTGAGTGAGTGAGTGGGTGAGTGAGTGAGTGGGTGAGTGGGTGGGTGGGTGGGTGAGTGAGTGAGTAAGTAAGTGGGTGAGTGGTGAGTGAGTGGGTGAGTGGGTGGGTGAGTGAGTAAGTAAGTGGGTGAGTGGTGAGTGAGTGAGTGGGTGAGTGGGTGGTTGAGTGAGTGAGTGAGTGGGTGAGTGAGTGAGTGGGTGAGTGAATGAGTGGGTGAGTGGGTGGGTGAGTGAGTGAGTAAGTAAGTGGGTGAGTGGTGAGTGAGTGAGTGGGTGAGTGGGTGGTTGAGTGAGTGAGTGGTGAGTGGGTGGGTGAGTGAGTGGCTGAGTGAGTGAGTGAGTGGTGAGTGAGTGGTGAGTGAGTGGGTGGTTGAGTGAGTGAGTGGGTGAGTGAGTGAGTGAGTGGTGAGTGGGTGAGTGAGTGGGTGAGTGGGTGGTTGAGTGAGTGAGTGAGTGGTGAGTGGGTGGGTGAGTGAGTGGCTGAGTGAGTGAGTGAGTGGTGAGTGGTGAGTGAGTGGGTGAGTGAGTGGGTGAGTGAGTGGGTGGGTGGGTGAGTGAGTAAGTAAGTGGGTGAGTGGTGAGTGAGTGAGTGGGTGAGTGGGTGGTTGAGTGAGTGAGTGAGTGGTGAGTGGTGAGTGAGTGGGTGAGTGAGTGGGTGAGTGAGTGGGTGGGTGAGTGAGTGAGTAAGTAAGTGCGTGAGTGGTGAGTGAGTGAGTGGGTGAGTGGGTGGGTGAGTGAGTGAGTAAGTAAGTGGGTGAGTGGTGAGTGAGTGAGTGGGTGAGTGGGTGGTTGAGTGAGTGAGTGAGTGGTGAGTGAGTGGTGAGTGGGTGGCTGAGTGAGTGAGTGGTGAGTGAGTGGGTGAGTGGGTGGTTGAGTGAGTGAGTGAGTGGTGAGTGGGTGGGTGAGTGAGTGGCTGAGTGAGTGAGTGAGTGGTGAGTGAGTGGTGAGTGAGTGGGTGGTTGAGTGAGTGGTGAGTGGTGAGTGAGTGGCTGAGTGAGTGAGTGAGTAGGTGAGTGAGTGGCTGAGTGAGTGAGTGGGTGAGTGAGTGGGTGAGTGAGTGGTGAGTGGGTGAGTGAGTGAGTGAGTGCGTGAGTGAGTGAGTGGGTGAGTGAGTGAGTGGGTGAGTGGGTGGGTGAGTGAGTGAGTAAGTAAGTGGGTGAGTGGTGAGTGAGTGAGTGGGTGAGTGGGTGGGTGAGTGAGTAAGTAAGTGGGTGAGTGGTGAGTGAGTGAGTGAGTGGGTGAGTGGGTGGTTGAGTGAGTAAGTAAGTCGGTGAGTGGTGAGTGAGTGGGTGGTTGAGTGGGTGAGTGGGTGGGTGGGTGGGTGAGTGGGTGGGTGAGTGAGTGAGTGAGTGGGTGAGTGAGTGAGTAGGTGAGTGAGTGGCTGAGTGAGTGAGTGGGTGAGTGAGTGGGTGAGTGAGTGGTG
>NW_027621411.1:0-42500 GCF_964198595.1 Lampetra fluviatilis | reverse complement strand
GCAAGGAGCACAACACAGAGGGGCTGGGTGGGTGGTGGAGGCACACACAGAGACACACGGACACACGGAGACACACGGAGACACTCACAGAGACACACAGAGACACACAGAGACACACAGAGACACACGGAGGCCCACACAGAGACACACACGGAGACACACGGAGACACACGGAGACACTCACGGAGACACACGGAGACACACAGAGACACACACAGAGACACTCACAGAGACACTCACAGAGACACTCACAGAGACACACGGAGACACACGGAGACACACAGAGACACACGCAGAGACACACACAGACACACGGAGACACTCACAGAGACACACGGAGACACACAGACAAAGACACACAGAGACACACAGAGACACACAGACAGAGACACACAGACAGAGACACACAGAGACACATGGAGACACACAGACAGAGACACACAGAGACACACGGAGACACACAGAGACACACAGACACAGAGAGAGTCACAGAGAGATGGGTGAGTGAGTGGGTGGGTGAGTGGGTGAGTGGGTGAGTGAGTGAGTGAGTGGGTGAGTGAGTGGGTGAGTGAGTGGGTGAGTGGGTGAGTAAATAAGTGAGTGGGTGAGTAAGTAAGTGAGTGGGTGGGTGAGTGAGTGAATGAGTGGGCGAGTGAGTGGGTGAGTGAGTGACACGGGCTAGAGAAGAGATGGAGTGATGTGGTACAGGAGGATGTGGAGCTGAGTGTCAAGATCTGTGGAGGAGGAGGCTCGTGAAGGACGCTGCTACTGGGCAGTGCCAGGCTAGGTGCACCTTGCGGCTACTGGGCAGTTGGAGGCAGTCGCCCTCCAACAACAACGGAGGGCGGAGGAGCGACGCTCACAACAACGAGCGGAGCGCCGGGTGGCTAAAGCACAGCAAGTTGGCACAGTAGGGGGCACAGGTGGTGCATCAGCCAGTCATCTCGGTCATCTCGGTCAGTCGACCCGTGGCACCTGCTGGGTCTGCCCCGTGACCTCCTGCCAGCGGGCGTTCGACACTTCACGTGGTAGCCTCAAGGTGCACTTGGCCTGGCACAAGCGTCGTGGTGACGTCACCGCCACCTAGTGGCGAGTGGCGGTTGTTGTGTGTGTGTGTGCGAGTGTGTGAGTGTGTGTGACTGTATGTGAGTGAGTGTGTGAGTGTGAGTGTGTGAGTGTGAGAGTGTGTGTATGTATATGAGTGTGTGTGAGTGTGTGTGTGACTGTGAGTGTGTGAGAGTGTCTGTGAGTGTGTGTGTGAGTGTGTGTGAGTGTGTGTGAGTGAGTGTATGTATATGAGTGTGTGTGTGTGTGTGACTGCGAGTGTGAGAGTGTCTGTGAGTGTGTGAGTGTGTGTGTGTGTGACTGTGAGTGTGTGAGTGTGTGTGTGAGTATGTATATGAGTGTGTGTGAGTGTGTGTGTGACTGTGAGTGTGTGTGTGAGTGTGTGTGAGTGTGTATGTGTGTATGTATATGAGTGTGTGAGTGTGAGTGTGTGAGTGTGTGAGTGTGTGAGTGTGAGTGAGTGTGAGTGTGTGCGTGTGACTGTGAGTGTGTGTATGTATATGTGTGTATGTATATGAGTGTGTGTGAGTGTGTGAGTGTGTGTGAGTGTGTGTGAGTGTGTGTATGTATATCAGTGAGTGAGTGTGAGTGTGTGTGTATATGAGTGTGAGTGTGTGTGTGACTGTGAGTGTGTGTGTGAGTGTGTGTGAGTGTGTATGTGTGTATGTATATGAGTGTGTGAGTGTGAGTGTGTGAGTGTGTGAGTGTGTGAGTGTGTGAGTGTGTGAGTGTGAGTGTGTGCGTGTGACTGTGAGTGTGTGTATGTATATGTGTGTATGTATATGAGTGTGTGTGAGTGTGTGAGTGTGTGTGAGTGTGTGTATGTATATCAGTGAGTGAGTGTGAGTGTGTGTGTATATGAGTGTGTGTGAGTGTGTGACTGTGAGTGTGTGTATGTATATCAGTGAGTGAGTGTGTGTGAGTGTGTGTATGTATATCAGTGAGTGAGTGTGTGAGTGTGTGTGTATATGAGTGTGTGTGAGTGTGTGTGAGTGTGTATGTATATCAGTGAGTGAGTGTGTGAGTGTGTGTGAGTGTGTGTATGTATATCAGTGAGTGAGTGTGTGAGTGTGTGTGTATATGAGTGTGTGTGAGTGTGTGTGAGTGTGTATGTATATCAGTGAGTGAGTGTGAGTGTGTGTGTATATGAGTGTGTGAGTGTGTGACTGTGAGTGTGTGAGTGTGTGTATGTATATCAGTGAGTGAGTGTGTGTGAGTGTGTATATGAGTGTGTGTGAGTGTGTGTGAGTGTGTATGTATATCAGTGAGTGAGTGTGTGTGAGTGTGTATATGAGTGTGTGTGAGTGTGTGACTGTGAGTGTGTGAGTGTGTGTATGTATATCAGTGAGTGAGTGTGTGTGTGACTGAGTGTGTATATGAGTGTGTGTGAGTGTGTGTGAGTGTGTGTGTGAGTGTGTGCGTGTGACTGTGAGTGTGTATATGAGTGTGTGTGTGTGTGAGTGTGAGTGTGTGTATGTATATCAGTGAGTGAGTGTGTGTGTGACTGTGAGTGTGTATATGGGTGTGTGAGTGTGTGACTGTGAGTGTGTGAGTGTGTGTATGTATATCAGTGAGTGAGTGAGAGTGTGTGAGTGTGTGCGAGTGTGTGCGAGTGTGTGTATGAGTGTGTGAGTGTGTGTGAGTGTGTGTGAGTGTGTGTGAGTGTGTGTGAGTGTGTGTGAGTGTGTGTGAGTGTGTGTATGAGAGTGTGTGAGTGTGTGTGAGTGTGTGTGAGTGTGTGTGAGTGTGTATATGAGTGTGTGAGTGTGTGTGTGAGTGTGTGAGTGTGTGTATGTATATCAGTGAGTGAGTGTGTGTGTGACTGTGAGTGTGTATATGAGTGTGTGAGTGTGTGACTGTGAGTGTGTGTATGAGTGAGTGTGTTTCTATCTGGCAGAGAATGATTATTGGGTGACAGGGATGAGAAAGAGAAGAAACCAACCTGGGTCTCCGTGTCTCCCTCTGGAGACAACCTTGTCCCCGTGTCTCCCTCTGGAGATCTCATCGTCTCTGTGTCTCCCTCTGGAGACAGCCGTGTCTCCGTGTCTTCCTCTGGAGACAAATCCATCCCTGTGTCTCCCTCAGATCCCAGCGTCTCCGTGTCTCCCTCCGGAGTTCTCAGTGTCTCCGTGTCTCCCTCCGGAGACAGCCTTGTCCCCGTGTCTTCCTCTGGAGATCCCAGTGTCACCGTGTCTCCCTCTGGAGACAGACCCATCCCCGCGTCTCCCTCCGCAGATCTCCGTGTCTCCGTGTCTCCCTCCGGAGACAGCCTTGTCCCCGTGTCTTCCTCTGGAGATCCCAGTGTCACCGTGTCTCCCTCTGGAGACAGACCCATCCCCGCGTCTCCCTCCGCAGATCTCCGTGTCTCTGTGTCTCCCTCCGGAGACAGCTTTGTCCCCGTGTCTCCCTCTGGAGATCTCCGTGTCCCCGTGTCTCCCTCCGGAGACAGCTTTGTCCCCGTGTCTCCCTCTGGAGTTCTCAGTGTCCCCGTGTCTCCCTCCGTAGGAGACATGAAGCCCACCACATCGTCTCCATCAGCAGAAAATGTTGCGGTCGTGGTGGTGGCGCTCCCCCCACCACCACCACCACCTCCACCCACCACCACCCCCCCACCACCTCCACCCACCAGCACCCCCCCACTGCCGCCACCGCCGCGGGAGATTTGAACTCGGAGGATTCCATCGCGAGGCCATCGGTCTCGCACGGAGAGCAGGCAGAGCGAGGGGGAGCGAGAGAAGGCGGCGTGGATGTACACCAGCGTGGAGAGTAGCAGCAGCGCCTGGGCATCAACAACAACATCAACAACATCATCATCAACATCAACAACAACATCAACAACAACATCATTAACAACAACAACATCAACAACAACATCATTAACAAGGCGGCGTGGATGTACACCAGCGTGGAGAGTAGCAGCAGCGCCTGGGCATCAACAACAACATCAACAACATCATCATTAACAACATCAACAACATCATCATTAACAACATCAACAACATCATCATTAACAACATCAACAACAACATCATTAACAAGGCGGCGTGGATGTACACCAGCGTGGAGAGTAGCAGCAGCGCCTGGACAACAACAACATCAACAACAACATCAACAACATCATCATCATCATCATTAACAACATCAACAACAACATCCCACCCACTCACTGACCCACCCATTCACCCAACCACTCTCCCACCCACCCACCCACTCACCCAGTCACCCATCCAGTCACCCATCCAGTCACCCATCCAGTCACCCATCCAGTCACCCATCCAGTCACCCATCCAGTCACCCACCCAGTCACCCACCCACTCAACCACCCACCCACCCACTCAACCACCCACCCACCCACTCAACCACCCACCCACTCAACCACCTACCCACTCAACCACCCACCCACCCAGTCACCCATCCACCCACTCAACCACCCACTCATTCACTCAACCACCCATCCACCCACTCACCCATCCACTCAACCACCCACCCACCCACCCACCCACTCAACCACCCACCCACCCACTCAACCACCCACCCACTCAACCACCTACCCACTCAACCACCCACCCACCCAGTCACCCATCCACCCACTCAACCACCCACTCATTTACTCAACCACCCATCCACCCACTCACCCATCCACTCAACCACCCACCCACCCACCCACTCAACCACCCACCCACCCACCCACTCAACCACCCACCCACTCAACCACCTACCCACTCAACCACCCACCCACCCACCCAGTCATCCATCCACCCACTCAACCACCCACTCATTCACACAACCACCCATCCACCCACCCACCCATCCACTCAACCACCCACCCACCCACTCAACCACCCACCCACCCACTCAACCACCCACCCACCCACTCACCCAAAGCCAGCAATATGCAAGCATCAAGAGGAACCTCCCTGTCGCACCCCGAAGCTGAACATCTCATCAAACCCACGACCTCCTGTAGACCAGGCGAGGTAGTCAACATCTCACAGGGCCCAGGGATTGAACCACCACCATCTTCCACCACCACCTTCCACCACTACCACCACCACCTCCACCACCATCACCACCACCACGACCATCACCTCAACATCCAACACGATCACCACCACCCTCACAACCATCACCACCACGACCAACACCACCCTCACAACCGTCACCACCACCCTCACCACCTCCATCACCACCACAACCACCACCTTCACAACCATCACCACCATGACCACCATCACCTCAACATCCATCATCACCTCTACCTCCACCACCACCATCACCTCAACATCCATCATCACCTCAACCTCCACCATCACCACCATCACCACCACGACCACCACCTTCACTACTATCACCTCAACCTCCACCTCAACCTCCACCATTACCACCATTACCACCATTACCACCACCACCACCACCACCACGACCACCATCACCACGACCACCATCACCACTCTCACCACCACCCTCACCTCCACGACCACGACCACCACCACCACGACCACCACCACCCTCACGACCATCACCACGACCACCATCACCACCACTACGACCACCATCACCCTCACAACCATCACCACGACCACCATCATCACCACCACGACCACCATCACCCTCACGACCATCACCACGACCACCATCACCACGACCACCATCACCCTCACAACCATCACCACGACCACCATCACCCTCACAACCATCACCACGACCACCACCATCACCACCACCACGACCACCATCACCCTCACGACCATCACCACGACCACCACCATCACCACCACCCTCACAACCATCACCACGACCACCATCACCTCAACATCCATCACCACCTCCTCCTCCACCACCCTCACGGCCATTACCACCACGACCACCACTCTCACGACCACCACCACGACCACCATCACTTCAACCACCACCACGACCACCACCACCACGACCATCACCACCATCACCTCCATCACGACCATCACCACCACCCTCAGAACCATCACCACCACCACCACCCTCATCACCTCCACCCTCACCACCACCACCCTCACCACCACCACCCTCACCACCACCACCACCACGACCACCATCACCCTCACAACCATCACCACGACCACCATCACCACCTCCACCACCACCATCATCACCATCACCACCACCACCACCCTCACCACCACCACGACCACCATCACCCTCACAACCATCACCACGACCACCATCACCACCTCCACCACCTCCACCACCACCATCATCACCATCACCACCACCACCACGACCACCACCACCACCCTCACAACCATCACCACGACCACCATCACCTCAACATCCATCACCACCTCCACCACCCTCATCACCTCCACCCTCACCATCACCACCACGACCACCACGACCCTCACCGCCCCCTCACCGCGAGCAGCACGCTGAACTCGAGCAGCCTGCGCCAGGCGGGAGACAGGAGGCGGCTGTAGGCGACTGCCATCTTGAAGAAGAGCGCGTGGAAGAGGCGGTCTCGGACATTCATCAGCGGATTGGCAGCAACATTCGCGGCCACGTTGTTGTTGTTGATGTTCAGGTTGTTGTTGTTGTTGTTGACGATGCGCTGCAGACGCGGCTGCTGCTGCTGCTGGTTGTTGTTGTCCGACATGGTGGTGGTGGTTGTGGTTGTTGTGGTTGTTGTTGTTGCAGCCGAGCAGAGAGAGATGCTTATGAGGTGATTTGTATCGTGGCGGCCATCTTGGGTAAGGCGAGCGACCTTTGACCTCCAGCGCGCCACGGCTGTTAACCGACACGGAGGAAGTTGCAAGCGGCCATCTTGGGTAGGGGATGGGAACGGAAACGGAAGTGACGATTTAGAGGGGTTTGTGGGGAACGCGAATTTGACTCCCACCCACCCTCTCGGGTGTTAACCAATGGGAAGGAAGTTGCAGGCAGCCATGTTGGGTAGGGGGTTTGAAACGGAAGTGACGATTTGGCAGAGGGGGGAACGGAAGTGACGACAGGGGGAGATGAGGGGAACGGAAGTGACGATAGGGGAGAGATGGGGGGGGGGGAAGAACGGAAGTGACGGAGAGGGGGCAGGGTGAATAACGACCTTTGACCCCCCACTGTTAACCAATAGGGAGCAAGTTTGAGGCGGCCATGTTGGTTAGGGGTGGGGCAACACAAGTGAACGACTCTGCAGCGGCCATGATGGGCAGGGGGGGGGGGCCGGAAACGGAAGTGAATTAGACGTTTTTGGCGATGGACCCTCTTCAGGACACCCAGGGAGAGGGAGAGTCCAGAGTGGACGATGAGAGTTGCGGGCTGCACGAGTTGACAACGCGGGTAACTGATAAGAATTCAATATTAGAACATTGTCCACATTGTAAACATAGACACCCACAGAGACCGATAGACACCCATAGACACTCACTCATAGAGTCTCATAGACACCCACAGAGACCCATAGACACCCATAGACACTCACTCATAGAGTCTCATAGACACCCACAGAGACCCATAGAGACCCATTGACACCAATAGAGTCTCATAGACACCCACAGAGACCCATAGAGTCTCATAGAGACCCACAGAGACCCATAGAGTCTCATAGAGACCCACAGAGACCCATAGAGTCCCACAGAGACACATAGACACCCACAGAGACCCATAGACACCCATAGACACTCACTCATAGAGTCTCATAGACACCCACAGAGACCCATAGAGACCCATTGACACCAATAGAGTCTCATAGACACCCACAGAGACCCATAGAGTCCCATAGAGACCCACAGAGACCCATAGAGTCTCATAGAGACCCACAGAGACCCATAGAGTCCCACAGAGACACATAGACACCCACAGAGACCCACAGAAACCCATAGACACCCACAGAGACCCATAGAGTCTCATAGAGACCCACAGAGACCCATACTCAGAGACCCATACTCATAGAGACCCACAGAGACCCATAGACACCCACAGAGACCCATAGAGTCTCATAGAGACCCATAGAGACCCATACTCATAGAGACCCATACTCATAGAGACCCACAGAGACCCATAGAGTCTCATAGAGACCCATAGAGTCTCAGAGTCTCATAGAGACCCATACTCATAGACACCCACAGAGACCCATACTCATAGAGACCCATATAGTCTCATAGAGACCTACAGAGACCCATAGAGTATCATAGAGTCTCATAGAGACCCACAGAGACCCATAGAGTGGTGAGTCTGTAGGTCTCTGTGTGATTAGTCTGTGGGTCTCTGTGTGGCGAGTCTGTGGGTCTCTATGTGTTGAGTCTGTGGGTCTCTGTGTGGTGAGTCTGTGGGTCTTTGTGTGTTGAGTCTGTGGGTCTCTGTGTGGTGAGTCTGTGGGTCTCTGTGTGGTGAGTCTGTGGGTCTCTGTGTGGTGAGTCTGTGGGTCTCTGTGTGGTGAGTCTGTGGGTCTCTGTGTGGTGAGTCTGTGGGTCTCTGTGTGGTGAGTCTGTGGGTCTCTGTGTGGTGAGTCTGTGGGTGTCTGTGTGGTGAGTCTGTGGGTCTCTGTGTGGTGAGTCTGTGGGTCTCTGTGTGGTGAGTCTTTGGGTCTCTGTGTGGCGAGTCTGTGGGTCTCTGTGTGGTGAGTCTGTGGGTCTCTGTGGTGAGTCTGTGGGTCTCTGTGTGGTGAGTCTGTGGGTGTCTGTGTGGTGAGTCTGTGGGTCTCTGTGTGGTGAGTCTGTGGGTGTCTGTGTGGTGAGTCTGTGGGTCTCTGTGTGGTGAGTCTGTGGGTCTCTGTGTGGTGAGTCTGTGGGTCTCTGTGGTGAGTCTGTGGGTCTCTATGTGGTGAGTCTGTGGGTCTCTGTGGTGAGTCTGTGGGTCTCTGTGTGGTGAGTCTGTGGGTGTCTGTGTGGTGAGTCTGTGGGTCTCTGTGGTGAGTCTGTGGGTCTCTGTGTGGTGAGTCTGTGGTGAGTCTGTGGGTCTCTGTGTGGTGAGTCTGTGGGTGTCTGTGTGGTGAGTCTGTGGGTCTCTGTGTGGTGAGTCTGTGGGTCTCTGTTGTGAGTCTGTGGGTCTCTGTGTGGTGAGTCTGTGGGTGTCTGTGTGGTGAGTCTGTTGTGGAAATCAAACCGGTTACATGACCGGGATTTCCAGCACCCCTCCCAATGATGCAAATTAGGAGATGTTGACTACCTCGCCTGGTCCACAGGAGGTCGTGGGTTCGATCCCTGACCCTGTGAGATGTTGACTACCTCGCCTGGTCTACAGGAGGTCGTGGGTTCGGTCCCTGATCCTGTGAGATGTTGACTACCTCGCCTGGTCCACAGGAGGTCGTGGGTTCGATCCCTGACCCTGTGAGATGTTGACTACCTCGCCTGGTCTACAGGAGGTCGTGGGTTCGGTCCCTGATCCTGTGAGATGTTGACTACCTCGCCTGGTCCACAGGAGGTCGTGGGTTCGATCCCTGACCCTGTGAGATGTTGACTACCTCGCCTGGTCTACAGGAGGTCGTGGGTTCGAACCCTGTACCCTGTGAGATGTTGACTACCTCGCCTGGTCTACAGGAGGTCGTGGGTTCGAACCCTGTACCCTGTGAGATGTTGACTACCTCGCCTGGTACACAGGAGGTCGTGGGTTCAATCCCTGACCCTGTGAGATGTTGACTACCTCGCCTGGTACACAGGAGGTCGTGGGTTCGATCCCTGGACCCTGTGAGATGTTGACTACCTCGCCTGGTACACAGGAGGTCGTGGGTTCGATCCCTGGACTCTGTGTAGTGGGCACCGTGACGACAGAGGCGGTTGAGTAGAGGCAACACGCACGTATTTACACAGATAGCCACAATATGGTCCACGATGCTCACCAGGGATTATTTGTCTGTCTGTCTGTGGCGCATAAATAAATATATAATACACACACAGCCCTTTGATTGGTGGAGACCAACTGCCGGGTATGGAGAGGGGAGGGGCCTACGGGGGGGTGAGGGGAGGGGCCTAAGAGGGAGGGTCAGGGGAGGGGCCTAAGGGGGGGGGGGTCAGGGGAGGGGCCTAAGGGAGGGGGGGTGAGGGGAGGGGCCTAAGCGAGAGGGAGGATCAGGGGAGGGGCCTAAAGGAGGGGGGGGGGTCAGGGGAGGGGCTTGAGGGAGGGGGGGGGTGAGGGGCCTAAGGGAGGGGGGGGTGAGGGGAGGGGCCTAAGGGAGGGGGAGGGTGAGGGGAGGGGCCTAAGGGAGGGGGGTGAGGGGAGGGGCCTGAGGGAGGGGGGTCAGGGGAGGGGCCTAAGGGGGGGGGTCAGGGGAGGGGCCTAAGGGAGGGGGGGGTGAGGGGAGGGGCCTAAGGGAGGGGGGTGAGGGGAGGGGCCTAAGGGGGAGGGTCAGGGGAGGGGCCTAAGGGGGTGGGGTCATGGGAGGGGGGGTGAGGGGAGGAGCCTAAGGGAGGGGGAGGGTGAGGGGAGGGGCCTGAGGGAGGGGGGGTGAGGGGAGGGGCCTAAGGGAGGGGGAGGGGCTGATAGTGGAGGGGGCTGGCTGCCTCCAGTCACGTGACCCTGTACACAGGTAGCAACAACAACAGGCTCCACACACTCATCCTGTTGGTTCTTTCGGTAAAGTCCACCTGCCACCCAGCTTGTACATACGCTCCAAACGTGGCAGTGTTTCATTCTTCACCTGAGGACGGCTGCTTGCGTTGTAGCCGAAACGTCGTGAGAATTGTATTTTATTATGTTTATTATGTTTAAATTTTATTATTTTATTACTTCCCTTCTACGTGATGACTTTACCGAAAGAACCAAGAAGATGAATCCCTGCAGTCACGAAAGCTTTAAATCGAAAAATATATTATTTTAAGTAATAAAATAATAAAAATAAAACATAATAAAATTATGTTTTATTTTCATTATTTTATTATAAAATAATATATTTTATTATGTTTCATTTTTATTATTTTATTATTATTTCCCTTCTACGTGACTTTACCGAAAGAACCAAGAAGATGAATCCCTGCAGTCGCGAAAGCTTTAAATCGAAATTTACCTGAAAAACCCAAATATTACCATATAAGGACATGACCACGCCCTCTTACCGTATAAGGGCATGCCCACGCCCATTTACAACATCGGCCCTCCCCCTTCACCAAATATGGTCATCTCACCGCCCCTGCTTCCGGCCACGCCCCCTCTTCACCGGGCCACGCCCTCTCACCGGTTCATGGCATAGCCACGCCCCCTCACCATATACGGGCATGGCCACGCCCTCTCTTCACTGGGCCACGCCCCCTATCGTTACTGGGCCACGCCCCCCCCCAAGTCGAGGGGATTTCCAGGCAAGTCGCTTCCACGTGCGAGGCGACAGCAGCGACACAGCGGAGACGTTGGTCGGAGGTGAGGCAATGTGCGTGTGTGTGTCTGTGTGTGTGTGTCTGTGTGTGTGTAGGTGTCTGTGTGTGTGTATGTGTATGTGCGTGTGTGTGTCTGTGTGTGTGTATGTGTGTGTGTAGGTGTGTGTGTATGTGTGTGTGTGTAGGTGTCTGTGTGTGTGTGTAGGTGTGTGTGTCTGTGTGTGTGTCTGTGTGTGTATGTGTATGTGTGTGTGTCTGTGTGCGTGTGTGTAGGTGTCTGTGTGTATGTAGGTGTGTGTGTGTCTGTATGTGTGTATGTATGTGTGTGTCTGTGTGTATGTGTGTGTGTAGGTGTGTCTGTGTATATGTGTGTATGTGTGTCTGTGTGTGTGTATGTGTGTGTGTGTTTGTGTGTGTGTCTGTGTGTGTATGTAGGTGTGTGTATGTCTGTGTGTGTGTCTGTGTGTATGTGAGTGTCTGTGTGTAGGTGTTGCTGTGTAGTTGTCTATGTATGTGTCTGTGTGTAGGTGTCTGTGTGTGTCTGTGTGTGTCTGTGTGTGTGTGTTTGTGTGTGTGTTTGTGTGTGTGTCTGTGTGTGTGGGTGTCTCTGTGTGTGTGCCTCAAATATTGGAGGAAGAGGTCACCCCCTGTGAGTGGCTGGCTGAGGTGCCATCTGTTGAGGAAGTGCTGAAGGCGATCCGGAGTCTGAGACCAGGAAAGGCACCGGGCAGAGATGATCTCCCAAGCGACATGCTGAGGGAGGGTGGCGTTTGTGCACAGACTGCCCTATATGACATCATAACAACAGTCTGGACCACTGGACGGGTTCCGCAGGACTGGAAGGATGCCCTGGTGGTCCCTCTCTTTAAGAAGGGGGACCGCACAGACTGTAACAACTACAGGGGCATCTCACTCCTCAGTGTGCCGGGAAAGGTCCTGGCAAGGATTATTCAACATCGCCTTGCCAGGCAAGCTGAGGAGAGGCTTGCGGAGCCCCAATGCGGTTTCAGGAAAGGGCGGTCCTGCACAGATGCCATATTTTCTGTCCGTCTGCTACAGCAGAGGTGCAGGGAATTCCAACAAGACCTACATCTCTGCTTTATCGACCTGGTCAAGGCCTATGATACCATCAGTAGGCCTGGGCTCTGGGTTGTTCTTCGTGCTTTCGGAGTCCCTGACCCTCTGCTCACGATCATTCATGATGGTGAGCGGGCCCGGGTAAAACTACGTGTACACCTTGGGGTGCGACAGGGATGTCCTCTGGCTCCCACATTATTTAACATCTATTTTGACCGCGTAGTTCGTGAAGCCTTCAATAGCTGTACCAGAGGAATTTCCATCTGACACAGATACAATGGGAGGCTGATCGATGCCCGGGTGCGATCAAGGGATGGCTCCCTATTGGTCAACCACGTTATGTATGCCGATGATTTGGTAATAGCTGCTCATTCAGAAGAGGAGTTGGAGACGCTGCTGCTGAGACTGGAGCGTGCCACTAAGAGGTGGGGCCTTACCATCAGCCCCACCAAAACTAAGCACCTGCCTGGGTGTTTTGTACCATCGGGCACTCCACCCCCACAACTCCCAATTGGTGATGGGGCAGTTGTGGAGAGAGTGGAGAGTTTCCCATACCTGGGCAGTGTGCTCTTGACCGGCTCCAGTTTATCAGCAGAGGTCTCACTCCAAATCAGTCAAGCGGCATTATCTTTTCCTGGGTTGCGTAACGCAGTGTGGAAGCTACCTGGTCTGTTGCTCCGCACGAAGCTTCGGGTCTTCTCGGCCACGGTCATTCCCTCCCTTTTCTACGCTTGCGAAACGTGTACCCCCCTAATGGAGCATCTTCGCCGGTAAGACACATTTAGGCTGGCCTGCCTACGATCCATCCTGGGTTTAACCTGCGGGCTGGATTGTGTGAGGAGCTCACAAATCCTTGAAAGATCTGGACAAAGTCCCATCGGTGAGTTTCTCCGGCAGGCAAGGCTGCGTTGGCTGGGTCATGTAGCCCGCATGCCCAGCCACCGCATGCCTAAACAGCTTTTGTTCGGGCGGATAGAGGGGGCTAGAGAAGAGATGGAGTGATGTGGTACAGGAGGACGTGGAGCTGAGTGGACTTGCCGATGACTGGTACCAGCGGTGTCAAGATCGGCCTCTGTGGAGGAGGCTCGTGAAGGACGCTACTGGGCAGTTGGAGGCAGTCGCCCTCCAACAACAACGGAGGGCGGAAGAGCGATGCTCACAACAACGAGCGGAGCGCCGGGTGGCTAAAGCACAGCAAGTTGGCACAGTACGGGGCACAGGTGGTGCATCAGCCAGTCGTCCCGGTCATCTCAGTCGACCCGTGGCACCTGGGTCTGCCCCGGGACCTCCTGCCAGCGGGCGTTCGACACTTCACGTGGCCTCAAGGTGCACATGGCCTGGCACAAGCGTCGTGGTGACGTCACCGCCACTTAGTGGCGAATGGCGGTTGTTGTGTGTGTCTGTACCATAAGTGTCTGTGTGTAGGTGTTTGTGTAGGTGTCTGTGTGTGTTGGTGTCTGTGTATAGGTGTGAGGTGAGTATTGGCTGAGTGGGTGGGTGAGTGAGTGGGTGAGTGAGTGGGTGAGTGAGTGGCTGGGTGAGTGGGTGAGTGAGTGATTAGGTGAGTGAGTAGCTGGGTGAGTTAGTGGGTGAGTGAGTGGATGAGTGAGTGAGTGAATGGGTGAGTAGGTGAGAGAGTGGCTGTGCAGGTGAGTGAGTGGGTGAGTAGGTGAGTGAATGGGTTTGGTGAGTGGGTGAGGTGAGTGAGTAGGTGAATGAGTGGGTGAGTGAGTGCCTGAGTGGGTGAGTAGGTGAGTGAGTAGGTGAGTGAGTGGCTGAGTAGGCGAGTGAGTGGCTTAATAGGTGAGTGAGTGGGTGAGTGAGTGGGTGAGTAGGTGAGCGAGTGAGTAGTTGAGTGTGTGGGTGAGTAGGTGAGTGAGTGGGTGAGTAGGTGAGTGAGTGACTGAGTAAGTGAGTAGGTAAGTGAGTAGCTGAGTGAGTGGGTGAGTGAGTGGCTGAGTAGGCGAGTGAGTGGGTGAGTGAGCGAGTGGGTGAGTAGTTGACTGAGTAGGCGAGTGAGTAGTTGAGTGAGTGGCTGAGTGAGTCTCTGTAACAGCACCCAGGCCAGGTTTGACCTCAGCTGAGTGTGTATACGAGAAGTGCGTCTTATAATCCAGCACGAACAGCACGGAAATCCCCTTTCTCTCTCTGCCTCTTTATTTATTTATTACTTGGCTTCGTTCAACCATCTCGTTTCATCTTCTTGGTTCTTTCGGTAAAGTCGTCACGTAGAAGGGAAATAATAAAATAATGAAATAAAACATTATAAAATACACTTTTATTATAAAACACGTAGAAGGGAAATGATAAAAAATAAAAATAAAATACTTTTTTATTATAAAATACGTAGAAGGGAAATAATAAAATAATACAAATAAAATACTTTTTTATTATAAAATACGTAGAAGGGAAATAATTAAATAATGGACCTTAAACATTGTAAAATACTATTTTATTATAAAATACGTAGAAGGGAAATAATAAAATAAGAAAAACAAAATACGTAGAAGGGAAATAATTAAATAATGAAAATACAACATTGTAAAATACAATTTTATTATAAAATACGTAGAAAGGAAATAATAAAATAATAAAAATTAAACAAAATTAAATATTATTTTCTTATAAAATACGTAGAAGGGAAATAAAATAAACAAAATAAAATACTATTTTATTATAAAACACGTAGATAGAAGGGAAAT
The DNA here is from genome assembly GCF_964198595.1 of Lampetra fluviatilis. NCBI lineage: Eukaryota > Metazoa > Chordata > Hyperoartia > Petromyzontiformes > Petromyzontidae > Lampetra > Lampetra fluviatilis. The sequence continues at coordinate 27,382 of NW_027621411.1, read as the reverse complement.
AATAAAATAATAAAAATTTCACATAATACAATACAATTCTCACGACGTTTCGGCCACAACGCAAGCAGCCGTCCTCAGGTGAAGAACAGGTCTGTAGGAAAGACAGCGTCTGAATGAGCACCACCAAGCTTGGCAGCGTATATACTTAAATATATACTTAAATATACGCTGCCAAGCTTGGTGGTGTTTAGAAGAACAGGTCTGTCGGAAAGACAGCGTCTGAATGAGCACCACCAAGCTTGGCAGCGTCTGAATGAGCACCACCACGCTTGGCAGCGTATATACTTAAATATATACTTAAATATACGCTGCCAAGCTTGGTGGTGTTCAGAAGAACAGGGCTGTCGGAAAGACAGCGTCTGAATGAGCACCACCATGCTTGGCAGCGTATATACTTAAATATATACTTAAATATACGCTGCCAAGCTTGGTGGTGTTTAGAAGAACAGGTCTGTCGGAAAGACAGCGTCTGAATGAGCACCACCAAGCTTGGCAGCGTCTGAATGAGCACCACCACGCTTGGCAGCGTATATACTTAAATATATACTTAAATATACGCTGCCAAGCTTGGTGGTGTTCAGAAGAACAGGGCTGTCGGAAAGACAGCGTCTGAATGAGCACCACCAAGCTTGGCAGCGTCTGAATGAGCACCACCACGCTTGGCAGCGTATATACTTAAATATATACTTAAATATACGCTGCCAAGCTTGGTGGTGTTCAGAAGAACAGGGCTGTCGGAAAGACAGCGTCTGAATGAGCACCACCAAGCTTGGCAGCGTATCTACTTAAATATATACTTAAATATACGCTGCCAAGCTTGGTGGTGTTCAGAAGAACAGGTCTGTCGGAAAGACATCGTCTGAATGAGCACCACCAAGCTTGGCAGCGTATATTTAATCTGGGTTGGAGGGGGAAGAGCGCCTTGACAATTTGCATATCAACAGAGGAATTTAGAATATTTATGGGAAATGCAGATATGGGATTAGTACTACTTGTGGAATGCGTAGGAGGTGGGCGGGGGGTTTAAAGTCATATTATGCCCGTGCATTATGCAGGATTAGCAGCATCAAAGGGAGGGGATGGGGGTAGCATTAACAAAGGGAAGGAATGTTAATTAATAGTATGTAGCTGCAGTAACTAATTTCGTTTCATATTTATTTTTTCCGTGATGATGCGACTCAAAGCATCGGGCAGCTGTCTTCAATAGAGTCGTCCCACCGCTAGGTCGACTCAGCCAGAACTCAAGCAGAGCCCTCGGACAGAGCACTTGCCCCTTTACAGGCTGAGAGAGGCTACTCGGGGGAGCTTTGTGTGAGTGGGTGAGTGGGTGAGTGGGTGGGTGAGTGGGTGGGTGAGTGGGTGGGTGGGTGAGTGAGTGGGTGGATGAGTGAGTGAGTGGGTGGGTGAGTGGGTGAGTGGGTGGGGGGGTGAGTGAGTGAGTGGGTGAGTGAGTGGGTGAGTGGGTGGGTGAGTGAGTGAGTGAGTGGGTGGGTGAGTGGGTGAGTGGGTGGGTGAGTGGGTGGATGAGTGAGTGATTGGGTGGGTGGGTGAGTGAGTGTGTGAGTGAGTGGTTGAATGCGTGGGTGAGTGGGTGAGTGAGTGGGTGAGTGAGTGAGTGGGTGGGTGAGTGAGTGTGTGAGTGAGTGGTTGAATGAGTGGGTGAGTGAGTGGGTGAGTGAGTGAGTGGGTGGGTGGGTGAGTAAGTGGGTGGGTGGGTGAGTTGGTGGGTGAGTGAGTGAGTGGGTGTGTTTGTGTAACAGCACTTGCCCCTAGATCGTGCTCGAGGCTACACGGGGGAGCTTTGTCTTTGTTTGACGGAAAGTACCCAACTTTACCTGCTGAGTGGGTGGGGTCACAAACTTCCCCTAGGTCCACTCAGCCATAAACCAGCACAGTGACTTCCTGGTGGCAGTGTGGCACAGGTAGACGGGTGAGTTGGTGGGTGAGTGAGTGAGTGGGTGAGTTGGTTGGTGAGTTGGTGAGTGGGTGAGTTGGTGGGTGAGTGAGTGAGTGAGTGGGTGAGTTGGTGGGTGAGTGGGTGAGTGAGTGAGTGAGTGGGTGGGTGAGTGGGTGTGTGAGTGAGTGGGTGAGTGGGTGGGTGGGTGAGTGGGTGAGTTGGTGGGTGAGTTGGTGAGTGGGTGAGTTGGTGGGTGAGTGAGTGGGTGAGTGTGTGAGTGGGTGAGTTGGTGGGTGAGTGAGTGGGTGAGTGAGTGAGTGGGTGAGTGGGTGAGTTGGTGGGTGAGTGAGTGGGTGAGTGAGTGGGTGAGTGGGTGAGTGAGTGAGTGGGTGAGTTGGTCGGTGAGTGAGTGGGTGAGTGAGTGAGTGGGTGAGTGGGTGAGTTGGTGGGTGAGTGAGTGGGTGAGTGGGTGAGTGAGTGAGTGGGTGAGTTGGTGGGTGAGTGAGTGGGTGAGTGAGTGAGTGGGTGAGTGGGTGAGTTGGTGGGTGAGTGAGTGGGTGAGTGGGTGAGTGGTTGAGTGAGTGAGTGGGTGAGTGAGGGGGTGAGTGAATGAGTGGGTGAGTGAGTGGCTGAGTGAGTGGGTGAGTGAGTGATTGAGTGGCTGAGTGAGTGGGTGAGTGAGCGAGTGAGTGCGTGAGTGGGTGAGTGAGTTGGTGGGTGAGTGGGTGAGTGAGTGGGTGAGTTGGTGGGTGAGTGGGTGAGTGGGTGAGTGGGTGAGTGAGTGAGTGGGTGAGTGAGTTGGTGGGTGAGTGGGTGAGTGAGTGGGTGAGTTGGTGGGTGAGTGGGTGAGTGAGTGATTGAGTGGCTGAGTGAGTGGGAGAGTGAGCAGGTGAGTGGATGAGTGGGTGAGTGGATGAGTTGGTGAGTAGATGAGTGAGTGAGTGGATGAGTGAGTGAGTGGGTGAGTGAGTGGGTGAGTGAGCGAGTGGGTGAGTGAGTGGGTGAGTGGGTGAGTGAGTGAGTGATTGAGTGGCTGAGTGAGTGGGAGAGTGAGCGGGTGAGTGGATGAGTGGGTGAGTGAGTGAGTGGGTGAGTGAGTGGATGAGTGAGTGAGCGAGTGAGTGAGTGGGTGAGTGAGTGGATGAGTGAGTGAGTGAGTGTCTGAGTGAGTGGGAGAGTGAGCGGGTGAGTGGATGAGTTGGTGAGTAGATGAGTGAGTGAGTGGGTGAGTGAGCGAGTGAGTGAGTGGCTGAGCGAATGGGTGAGTGAGTTGGTGGGTGAGTGGGTGAGTGAGTGGGTGAGTGGGTGAGTGAGTGAGTGTCTGAGTGAGTGGGAGAGTGAGCGGGTGAGTGGATGAGTGGGTGAGTGGATGAGTTGGTGAGTAGATGAGTGAGTGAGTGGGTGAGTGAGCGAGTGAGTGAGTGGCTGAGCGAATGGGTGAGTGAGTGACTGAGCGAGTGGGTGAGTGAGTGGGTGAGTGAGTGACTGAGCGAGTGGGTGAGTAGGTGAGTGAGTGAGCGGGCGAGTGACTGTGCGTGTGTGTAACAGCACTTGCCCCTACTGCCCGCTAGAGGCTACAAGGGGAAGCTTTGTCTGTGTTGTTGTTGTCTGGTTTCGGAATGACGTCACCTAGCTCCGGAAAGTACCTGAGTCTCTGTGGGTCTCTGTGAGTCTCTGTGAGTCTCTGTGTGGTGAGTCTCTGTGAGTCTCTGTGGTGAGTCTGTGAGTCTCTGTGAGTCTCTGTGAGTCTGTGAGTCTCTGTGGTGAGTCTGTGAGTCTCTGTGAGTCTCTGTGAGTCTCTGTGTGGTGAGTCTGTGAGTCTCTGTGGGTCTTTGTGAGTCTCTGTGGGTCTCTGTGAGTCTGTGAGTCTCTGTGAGTCTCTGTGGGTCTTTGTGAGTCTCTGTGGGTCTCTGTGAGTCTCTGTGAGTCTGTGAGTCTGTGGGTCTCTGTGTGGTGAGTCTGTGGGTCTCTGTGTGGTGAGTCTGTGGGTCTCTGTGTGGTGAGTCTGTGGGTCTCTGTGTGGTGAGTCTGTGGGTCTCTGTGTGGTGAGTCTGTGGGTCTCTGTGTGGTGAGTCTGTGGGTCTCTGTGTGGTGAGTCTGTGGGTCTCTGTGTGGTGAGTCTGTGGGTCTCTGTGTGGTGAGTCTGTGGGTCTCTGTGTGGTGAGTCTGTGGGTCTCTGTGTGATGAGTCTGTGGGTCTCTGTGTGGTGAGTCTGTGGGTCTCTGTGTGGTGAGTCTGTGGGTCTCTGTGTGGTGAGTCTGTGGGTCTCTGTGAGTCTCTGTGAGTCTGTGAGTCTCTGTGAGTCTCTGTGTGATGAGTCTGTGGGTCTCTGTGTGGTGAGTCTGTGAGTCTCTGTGGGTCGCTGTGAGTCTCTGTGTGGTGAGTCTGTGAGTCTGTGGGTCTTTGTGAGTCTCTGTGGGTCTCTGTGTGGTGAGTCTGTAGGTCTCTGTGTGGTGAGTCTGTGGGTCTCTGTGTGGTGAGTCTGTGGGTCTCTGTGTGGTGAGTCTGTGGGTCTCTGTGTGGTGAGTCTGTAGGTCTCTGTGTGGTGAGTCTGTGGGTCTCTGTGTGGTGAGTCTGTGGGTCTCTGTGTGGTGAGTCTGTGGGTCTCTGTGTGGTGAGTCTGTGGGTCTCTGTGTGGTGAGTCTGTGGGTCTCTGTGAGTCGGTGGGTCTCTGTGAGTATGTGAGTCTCTGTGAGTCTGTGAGTCTCTGTGTGGTGAGTCTGTGAGTCTCTGTGGGTCTCTGTGAGTCTCTGTGAGTCTCTGTGTGGTGAGTCTGTGAGTCTCTGTGTGGTGAGTCTGTGGGTCTCTGTGAGTCTGTGAGTCTCTGTGAGTCTGTGAGTCTCTGTGTGGTGAGTCTGTGAGTCTCTGTGGGTCTCTGTGAGTCTCTGTGAGTCTCTGTGTGGTGAGTCTGTGAGTCTCTGTGTGGTGAGTCTGTGGGTCTCTGTGAGTATGTGAGTCTCTGTGAGTCTGTGAGTCTCTGTGAGTCTCTGTGAGTTTGTGAGTCTCTGTGAGTTTGTGAGTCTCTGTGAGTTTGTGAGTCTCTGTGAGTCTGTGAGTCTCTGTGTGGTGAGTCTGTGAGTCTGTGAGTCGCTGTGAGTCTGTGAGTCTCTGTGAGTTTGTGAGTCTCTGTGAGTTTGTGAGTCTCTGTGAGTCTGTGAGTCTCTGTGAGTCTGTGAGTCTCTGTGAGTTTGTGAGTCTCTGTGAGTCTGTGAGTCTCTGTGAGTTTGTGAGTCTCTGTGTGGTGAGTCTGTGAGTCTGTGAGTCGCTGTGAGTCTGTGGGTCTCTGTGAGTTTGTGAGTCTCTGTGAGTCTGTGAGTCTCTGTGTGGTGAGTCTGAGAGTCTGTGAGTCTCTGTGAGTTTGTGAGTCTCTGTGAGTTTGTGAGTCTCTGTGAGTCTCTGTGAGTCTGTGAGTCTGTGAGTCTGTGAGTCTCTGTGAGTTTGTGAGTCTCTGTGAGTTTGTGAGTCTCTGTGAGTCTGTGAGTCTCTGTGAGTTTGTGAGTCTCTGTGAGTCTCTGTGAGTCTGTGAGTCTCTGTGAGTCGGTGGGTCTCTGTGTGGTGAGTCTGTGAGTCTGTGAGTCTCTGTGAGTCGGTGGGTCTCTGTGTGGTGAGTCTGTGAGTCTGTGGGTCTCTGTGAGTCTGTGAGTCTCTGTGAGTTTGTGAGTCTCTGTGTGGTGAGTCTGTGAGTCTGTGAGTCTCTGTGAGTCTGTGAGTCTCTGTGAGTTTGTGAGTCTCTGTGAGTCTGTGAGTCTCTGTGAGTTTGTGAGTCTATGTGAGTCTGTGAGTCTCTGTGAGTTTGTGAGTCTCTGTGAGTCTCTGTGAGTCTGTGAGTCTCTGTGTCGTGAGTCTGAGAGTTTGTGAGTCTCTGTGAGTCTGTGAGTCTCTGTGAGTTTGTGAGTCTCTGTGTAGTGAGTCTGTGAGTCTGTGAGTCTCTGTGAGTCTGTGGGTCTCTGTGTGGTGAGTCTGTGGGTCTCTGTGAGTCTATGGGTCTCTGTGTGAGTCTGTGAGTCTCTGTGAGTCTGTGGGTCTCTGTGTGGTGAGTCTGTGGGTCTCTGTGTGGTGAGTCTGTGAGTCTCTGTGAGTCTGTGGGTCTCTGTGTGGTGAGTCTGTGAGTCTCTGTGAGTCTATGGGTCTCTGTGTGGTGAGTCTGTGGGTTTCTGTCTGGTTAATTTAGAATTGAAACTTATAAGTGGAAGTGTTCCTGGAAAGCCCCTGAGTCTGTTAAATCTCTCCCCGTGTCTCTCTCCCCGTGTCTCTCTCCCTGTGTCTCTCTCTCCCCGTGTCTCTCTCCCCGTGTCTCTCTCTCCCCGTGTCTCTCTCTCCCCGTGTCTCTCTCTCCCCGTGTCTCTCTCCCCGTGTCTCTCTCTCCGTGTCTCTCTCCCCGTGTCTCTCTCTCCCCGTGTCTCTCTCTCCCCGTGTCTCTCTCTCCCCGTGTCTCTCTCTCCCCGTGTCTCTCTCCCCGTGTCTCTCTCCCCGTGTCTCTCTCCCCGTGTCTCTCTCTCCGTGTCTCTCTCTCCCCGTGTCTCTCTCTCCCCGTGTCTCTCTCTCCCCGTGTCTCTCTCCCCGTGTCTCTCTCCCCGTGTCTCTCTCTCCCCGTGTCTCTCCCCGTGTCCCTCTCCCCGTGTCTCTCTCCCCGTGTCTCTCTCTCCCCGTGTCTCTCTCTCCCCGTGTCTCTCTCTCCCCGTGTCTCTCTCTCCCCGTGTCTCTCTCTCCCCGTGTCTCTCTCTCCCCGTGTCTCTCTCCCCGTGTCTCTCTCTCCCCGTGTCTCTCCCTCCCCGTGTCTCTCTCCCCGTGTCTCTCTCCCCGTGTCTCTCTCTCACCGTGTCTCTCTCCCCGTGTCTCTCTCCCCGTGTCTCTCTCTCCGTGTCTCTCTCTCCCCGTGTCTCTCTCTCCCCGTGTCTCTCTCCCCGTGTCTCTCTCCCCGTGTCTCTCTCTCCCCGTGTCTCTCCCCGTGTCCCTCTCCCCGTGTCTCTCTCTCCGTGTCTCTCTCTCCCCGTGTCTCTCTCTCCCCGTGTCTCTCTCTCCCCGTGTCTCTCTCCCCGTGTCTCTCTCCCCGTGTCTCTCTCTCCCCGTGTCTCTCCCCGTGTCCCTCTCCCCGTGTCTCTCTCCCCGTGTCTCTCTCTCCCCGTGTCTCTCTCTCCCCGTGTCTCTCTCTCCCCGTGTCTCTCTCTCCCCGTGTCTCTCTCTCCCCGTGTCTCTCTCTCCCCGTGTCTCTCTCCCCGTGTCTCTCTCTCCCCGTGTCTCTCCCTCCCCGTGTCTCTCTCCCCGTGTCTCTCTCTCACCGTGTCTCTCTCCCCGTGTCTCTCTCCCCGTGTCTCTCTCTCCGTGTCTCTCTCTCCCCGTGTCTCTCTCTCCCCGTGTCTCTCTCCCCGTGTCTCTCTCCCCGTGTCTCTCTCTCCCCGTGTCTCTCCCCGTGTCCCTCTCCCCGTGTCTCTCTCTCCGTGTCTCTCTCTCCCCGTGTCTCTCTCTCCCCGTGTCTCTCTCTCCCCGTGTCTCTCTCCCCGTGTCTCTCTCTCCCCGTGTCTCTCCCTCCCCGTGTCTCTCTCCCCGTGTCTCTCTCCCCGTGTCTCTCTCTCACCGTGTCTCTCTCCTCGTGTCTCTCTCTCCGTGTCTCTCTCTCCCCGTGTCTCTCTCCCCGTGTCTCTCTCACCGTGTCTCTCCCCGTGTCTCTCCCCGTGTCTCTCTCCCCGTGTCTCTCTCACCGTGTCTCTCTCTCACCGTGTCTCTCTCTCCCCGTGTCTCTCTCCCCGTGTCTCTCTCTCCGTGTCTCTCTCCCCGTGTCTCTCTCTCCCCGTGTCTCTCTCTCCCCGTGTCTCTCTCTCTCCCCGTGTCTCTCTCTCTCCCCGTGTCTCTCTCTCACCGTGTCTCTCCCCGTGTCTCTCTCCCCGTGTCTCTCCCCGTGTCTCTCTCCCCGTGTCTCTCCCCGTGTCTCTCTCCCCGTGTCTCTCTCCCCGTGTCTCTCCCCGTGTCTCTCTCCCCGTGTCTCTCCCCGTGTCTCTCCCCGTGTCTCTCTCACCGTGTCTCTCTCACCGTGTCTCTCTCCCCGTGTCTCTCCCCGTGTCTCTCCCCGTGTCTCTCTCACCGTGTTTCTCTCACCGTGTCTCTCACCGTGTCTCTCACCGTGTCTCTCACCGTGTCTCTCTCACCGTGTCTCTCTCACCGTGTCTCTCTCCCCGTGTCTCTCCCCGTGTCTCTCACCGTGTCTCTCACCGTGTCTCTCCCCGTGTCTCTCTCACCGTGTCTCTCTCACCGTGTCTCTCTCACCGTGTCTCTCATCGTGTCTCTCCCCGTGTCTCTCTCACCGTGTCTCTCTCACCGTGTCTCTCTCCCCGTGTCTTTCTCCCCGTGTCTCTCTCCCCGTGTCTCTCTCCTCGTGTCTCTCACCGTGTCTCTCTCCTCGTGTCTCTCACCGTGTCTCTCTCACCGTGTCTCTCTCACCGTGTCTCTCACCGTGTCTCTCCCCGTGTCTCTCTCCTCGTGTCTCTCACCGTGTCTCTCTCCCCGTGTCTCTCTCCCCGTGTCTTTCTCCCCGTGTCTCTCCCCGTGTCTCTCTCACCGTGTCTCTCTCCCCGTGTCTCTCACCATGTCTCTCACCGTGTCTCTCTCCTCGTGTCTCTCACCGTGTCTCTCCCCGTGTCTCTCTCACCGTGTCTCTCTCCCCGTGTCTCTCTCCCCGTGTCTCTCCCCGTGTCTCTCTCACCGTGTCTCTCTCCCCGTGTCTCTCTCCCCGTGTCTCTCACCGTGTCTCTCTCCTCGTGTCTCTCACCGTGTCTCTCCCCGTGTCTCTCTCACCGTGTCTCTCTCCCCGTGTCTCTCTCCCCGTGTCTCTCCCCGTGTCTCTCTCACCGTGTCTCTCTCCCCGTGTCTCTCACCGTGTCTCTCTCACCGTGTCTCTCTCACCGTGTCTCTCTCACCGTGTCTCTCACCGTGTCTCTCTCACCGTGTCTCTCTCACCGTGTCTCTCTCACCGTGTCTCTCACCGTGTCTCTCACCGTGTCTCTCACCGTGTCTCTCTCACCGTGTCTCTCTCACCGTGTCTCTCTCACCGTGTCTCTCACCGTGTCTCTCCCCGTGTCTCTCTCACCGTGTCTCTCACCGTGTCTCTCACCGTGTCTCTCACCGTGTCTCTCTCCCCGTGTCTCTCTCCCCGTGTCTCTCTCCCCGTGTCTCTCTCCTCGTGTCTCTCACCGTGTCTCTCTCCTCGTGTCTCTCTCACCGTGTCTCTCACCGTGTCTCTCTCCTCGTGTCTCTCCCCGTGTCTCTCCCCGTGTCTCTCTCACCGTGTCTCTCACCGTGTCTCTCTCTCTCCCCGTGTCTCTCTCCCCGTGTCTCTCACCGTGTCTCTCTCCTCGTGTCTGCTGGATGTAGACTTCACGATGTCTCTCCACGGATCGATTCTCCGAGATCTCGGACAGCAGAAGAGGTAACATCATCATCACCATCAACAACATCAACATCAACAACAACATCACCATCACCATCAACATCAACAACATCATCATCACCATCACCATCAACAACATCACCATCACCATCAACAACATCACCATCACCATCACCATCAACAACATCATCATCAACAACATCACCATCAACAACATCAACATCACCATCAACAACATCAACATCACCATCACCATCAACAACATCAACATCAACAACAACATCACCATCACCATCAACATCAACAACAACATCACCATCAACAACATCAACATCAACAACAACATCACCATCACCATCAACATCAACAACATCATCATCACCATCACCATCAACAACATCACCATCACCATCAACAACATCACCATCACCATCACCATCAACAACATCATCATCAACAACATCACCATCAACAACATCAACATCACCATCAACAACATCAACATCACCATCACCATCAACAACATCAACATCAACAACAACATCACCATCACCATCAACATCAACAACAACATCACCATCAACAACATCAACATCAACAACAACATCACCATCAACATCATCATCAACAACATCACCATCAACATCAACATCACCATCACCATCAACAACATCAACATCACCATCAACATCACCATCAACATCAACAACATCACCATCAACATCAACAACATCACCATCACCATCAACAACATCAACATCACCATCAACATCACCATCAACATCAACAACATCACCATCAACAACATCAACATCACCATCAACATCACCATCAACATCAACAACATCAACATCAACAACAACATCACCATCAACATCATCATCAACAACATCACCATCAACATCAACATCACCATCACCATCAACAACATCAACATCACCATCAACATCACCATCAACATCAACAACATCACCATCAACATCAACAACATCACCATCACCATCAACAACATCAACATCACCATCAACATCACCATCAACATCAACAACATCACCATCAACATCAACAACATCACCATCAACATCATCATCAACAACATCACCATCAACATCATCACCATCATCATCACCATCACCATCAACAACATCACCATCACCATCAACAACATCACCATCAACATCATCATCAACATCAACATCACCATCATCATCACCATCACCATCAACAACATCATCACCATCACCATCAACAACATCAACATCACCATCAACATCAACAACATCACCATCAACATCACCATCACCATCAACAACATCAACATCACCATCACCATCAACAACATCACCATCACCATCAACAACATCAACATCACCATCACCATCAACAACATCAACATCACCATCAACAACATCATCACCATCACCATCAACATCATCATCATCACCATCATCATCACCATCAACAACATCAACATCACCATCATCATCACCATCAACATCACCATCAACATCAACATCACCATCAACATCACCATCAACATCATCATCATCACCATCAACATCATCACCATCATCATCAACATCATCATCACCATCAACATCAACATCATCATCAACATCACCATCAACATCACCATCAACATCACCATCAACATCAACATCACCATCAACATCACCATCAACATCAACATCATCATCACCATCAACATCAACATCACCATCAACATCACCATCAACATCACCATCAACATCATCATCATCACCATCAACATCATCACCATCATCATCAACATCATCATCACCATCAACATCAACATCATCATCAACATCATCATCACCATCACCATCAACATCATCATCATCATCACCATCAACATCATCATCAACATCACCATCAACATCATCATCACCATCACCATCAACATCATCATCATCACCATCATCATCACCATCAACAACATCAACATCACCATCATTATCACCATCACCATCAACATCATCATCAACATCACCATCAACATCATCATCATCATCACCATCATCATCACCATCAACAACATCAACATCACCATCATCATCACCATCAACAACATCAACATCACCATCATCATCACCATCACCATCAACATCATCATCAACATCACCATCAACATCATCATCATCACCATCACCATCAACATCATCATCATCACCATCATCATCACCATCAACAACATCACCATCAACATCATCATCATCACCATCACCATCAACAACATCAACATCACCATCATCATCACCATCACCATCAACAACATCAACATCACCATCAACATCAACAACATCAACAACATCAACATCACCATCAACATCAACAACATCAACAACATCATCAACATCACCATCATCACCATCATCACCACCATCATCACCACCATCATCATCATCATCACCATCATCACCACCATCATCATCATCATCACCATCATCATCATCATCATCACCATCATTACCACCATCATCATCACCATCACCATCAACAACATCAACATCATCATCAACATCATCATCAACATCATCACCATCATCATCATCACCACCATCATCATCACCATCATCACTATCAACATCACCATCATCACTATCATCACCATCATCACCATCAACATCACCATCATCACTATCATCACCATCATCACCACCATCATCACTATCATCACCACCATCACCATCATCACTATCAACATCACCATCATCACCATCATCACCATCAACATCACCATCATCACCATCATCATCACCACCATCATCACCATCATCACCATCATCATCACCATCATCACCATCATCATCACCATCATCACCACCATCATCACCATCATCATCATCACCATCATCACCATCATCACCATCATCACCACCATCACCATCATCATCACCATCATCACCATCATCATCACCACCATCATCACCATCAACATCACCATCATCACCATCATCATCACCACCATCATCACCACCATCATCACCATCATCATCACCATCATCACCACCATCATCACCATCATCATCACCACCATCATCACCACCATCACCACCATCACCATCATCACCATCATCATCATCATCACCATCATCACCATCATCATCATCACCATCATCACCATCATCACCATCATCACCATCATCACTAGCATCACCATCATCACCACCATCATCACCACCATCACCACCATCATCATCACCATCATCATCATAACTATCATCATCATCATCACTATCAACAACATCACCATCAACATCACCATCATCATCACCATCATCATCATCACCATCAATATCACCATCAACATCAACAACATAATCACCACCATCATCATCATCACTACGATCATCATCAGCATCATCATCAACATCATCAACATCATCCACATCATCACCACCATCATCATCATCACCATCATCAACATCACCATCAACATCATCATCACCACCATCAACATCACCATCAACATCACAATCAACATCAACATCACCAACATCACCATCAACATCATCATCACCACCATCAACATCACCATCAACATCACCAACATCACCATCAACATCATCATCACCATCATCAACATCATCATCATCAACATCACCATCAACATCACCATCAACACCACCATCAACAACATCACCAACATCATCACCATCAACATCATCATTAACATCACCATCATCATCACCATCATCATCACCATCAACATCATCATTGATGGTGTTGATGTTGTTGTTGATGTTGTTGATGTTGCAGCTTCTGTGATGGTGATGTTGTTGATGTTGTTGATGTTGTTGATGTTGTTGTTGATGTTGTTGTTGTTGTTGTTGATGATGTTGATATTGTTGATGTTGATGTTGTTGATGTTGTTGTTGTTGATGTTGTTGATGATGTTGATGTTGTTGATGATGATGTTGATGTTGCAGCTTCTGTGATGGTGATGTTGTTGATGTTGTTGTTGTTGATGTTGTTGATGTTGTTGATGTTGTTGTTGATGTTGTTGATGTTGATGTTGTTGATGTTGTTGTTGTTGATGTTGATGTTGATGATGTTGATGATGTTGATGTTGATGATGTTGATGATGTTGATGTTGTTGATGTTGATGATGTTGATGTTGTTGATGTTGATGATGTTGATGTTGTTGATGTTGTTGTTGATGTTGTTGTTGTTGATGATGTTGATGATGTTGATGTTGTTGATGTTGTTGTTGTTGATGTTGTTGATGTTGTTGTTGTTGATGTTGTTGATGTTGTTGATGTTGTTGATGTTGTTGATGTTGATGTTGTTGATGTTGTTGTTGTTGATGTTGATGTTGATGATGTTGATGATGTTGATGTTGATGATGTTGATGATGTTGATGTTGTTGATGTTGATGATGTTGATGTTGTTGATGTTGATGATGTTGATGTTGTTGATGTTGTTGTTGATGTTGTTGTTGTTGATGATGTTGATGTTGATGATGTTGATGATGTTGATATTGTTGATGTTGATGATGTTGATGTTGTTGATGTTGCAGCTTCTGCGATGGTGATGTTGTTGTTGTTGTTGATGATGTTGATATTGTTGATGTTGTTGATGATGTTGTTGTTGATGTTGTTGATGTTGTTGATGTTGTTGATATTGTTGTTGTTGATGTTGTTGTTGTTGTTGATGATGTTGTTGATGTTGTTGATGTTGTTGATGATGTTGATGTTGTTGATGATGTTGATGTTGTTGATGTTGTTGATGATGTTGATGTTGTTGATGTTGTTGATGATGTTGATGTTGTTGATGATGATGTTGTTGTTGATGTTGTTGATGTTGTTGATGTTGTTGATGATGTTGATGATGTTGATGTTGTTGTTGTTGTTGATGTTGTTGATGATGTTGATGTTGTTGATGATGATGTTGTTGTTGATGTTGTTGATGTTGTTGATGATGTTGATGATGTTGATGTTGTTGATGTTGTTGCAGCTTCTGCGATGGCGACGCTCAGCTCACCCAGTCTCGTCTGGAGGACCTGGCAGAGGCCATGGAGCCTGGCAAGGGCACAGGTCACTAGCTGTGTCACTGTGTGTGTGTGTCACTGTGTGTGTGTCACTGTGTGTGTGTCACTGTGTGTGTGTGTCACTGTGTGTGTCTGTGTGTGTCACTGTGTGTGTGTGTCACTGTGTGTGTCTGTGTGTGTCACTGTGTGTGTGTCACTGTGTGTGTGTCACTGTGTGTGTGTCACTGTGTGTGTGTCACTGTGTGTGTGTGTGTGTCTGTGTGTGTGTGTGTCTGTGTGTGTCACTGTGTGTGTCTGTGTGTGTCACTGTGTGTGTGTCACTGTGTGTGTGTCACTGTGTGTGTGTCACTGTGTGTGTGTCACTGTGTGTCTGTGTGTGTCACTGTGTGTGTCTGTGTGTGTCACTGTGTGTCTGTGTGTGTCACTGTGTGTGTGTGTCACTACCTGTCTGTGTGTGTGTGTGTCTGTGTGTGTGTGTCTGTGTGTGTCACTGTGTGTGTCACTGTGTGTGTGTCTGTGTGTGTGTGTCTGTGTGTGTGTGTCACTGTGTGTGTGTCACTACCTGTCTGTGTGTGTATGTGTGTGTGTGTCTGTGTGTGTGTGTCTGTGTGTGTGTGTCTGTGTGTGTGTGTCACTTTGTGTGTGTCACTACCTGTCTGTGTGTGTATGTGTGTGTGTGTGTCTGTGTGTGTGTGTCACTGTCTGTGTGTGTGTCACTGTCTGTGTGTGTGTGTGTCTGTGTGTGTCACTGTCTGTGTGTCACTGTCTGTGTGTGTGTGTGTGTGTCTGTGTGTGTGTGTCTGTGTGTGTGTGTGTCTGTGTGTCACTGGCTGTGTGTGTGTGTCTGTGTGTGTGTCTGTGTGTGTGTGTCTGTGTGTGTGTGTCTATGTGTGTGTGTCTGTGTTTGTGTCTGTGTGTCTGTGTGTGTGTCTGTGTCTGTGTGTCACTGTCTGTGTGTGTGTGTCTGTGTGTGTGTGTGTCTGTGTGTGTGTCTGTGTGTGTGTGTCTGTGTGTGTGTCTGTGTGTCACTGTCTGTGTGTGTGTGTCTGTGTGTGTGTCTGTGTGTCACTGTCTGTGTGTGTGTGTCTGTGTTTGTGTCTGTGTGTCTGTGTGTGTGTCTGTGTGTGTGTGTGTGTGTCACTGTCTGTGTGTGTGTCTGTGTGTGTGTCTGTGTGTGTGTGTCACTAGCTGTGTGTGTCACTACAGGTCACTACACCTGTCACACTACCTGTGTCTGTGTGTGTGTCTGTGTCTGTGTGTGTCACTACACCTGTCACACTACCTGTGTCACTACACCTGGCACACTACCTGTGTCTGTGTGTGTCTGTGTGTCACTGTGTGTGTGTCACACTACCTGTGTGTGTGTGTGTCACTACACCTGTCACACTACCTATGTCTGTGTGTGTCTGTGTGTGTGTGTCACACTAGCTGTGTCTGTGTGTGTGTCACTACACCTGTCACACTACCTGTGTCTGTGTGTGTCTGTGTGTGTGTGTGTCACACTAGCTGTGTCTGTGTGTGTGTCACTACACCTGTCACACGAGCTGTGTCACTACATGTCACTACACCTGTCACACTAGCTGTGTCTGTGTGTGTGTGTCTGTGTGTGTCACTACACCTGTCACTGTCACACTAGCTGTGTCTGTGTGTGTGTGTCTGTGTGTGTCACTACACCTGTCACTGTCACACTAGCTGTGTCTGTGTGTGTCTGTGTGTGTGTCACTACACCTGTCACTGTCACACTAGCTGTGTCTGCGTGTGTCTGTGTGTGTGTCACTACACCTGTCACTGTCACACTAGCTGTGTCTGTGTGTGTCTGTGTGTGTGTCACTACACCTGGCACTGTCACACTACCTGTGCCTGTGTGTGTCTGTGTGTGTGTCACTACACCTGGCACTGTCACACTAGCTGTGTCACTACATGTCACACTAGCTGTGTGTGTGTGTGTCACACTAGCTGTGTCACTACAGGTCACTACACCTGGCACACTACCTGTGTGTGTGTCTGTGTCTGTGTGTCTGTGTGTGTCTGTGTGTGTGTGTGTGTGTCTGTGTGTGTGTCTGTGTGTGTGTGTGTGTCTGTGTGTGTGTGTGTCTGTGTGTCTGTGTGTGTGTGTCTGTGTGTGTGTCTGTGTGTGTGTGTGTCTGTGTGTGTGTGGGTGTGTCTGTGTGTGTGTGTCTGTGTGTGTGTCTGTGTGTGTGTCTGTGTGTGTGTGTGTGTGTCTGTGTGTGTGTGTGTGTGTGTCTGTGTGTGTGTGTGTCTGTGTGTGTGTGTGTCTGTGTGTGTGTCTGTGTGTGTGTGGGTGTGTCTGTGTGTGTGTGTCTGTGTGTGTGTCTGTGTGTGTGTCTGTGTGTGTGTGTGTGTGTGTCTGTGTGTGTGTCTGTGTGTGTGTGTGTGTGTGTCTGTGTGTGTGTGTGTCTGTGTGTGTGTCTGTGTGTGTGTGTGTCTGTGTGTGTGTGTCTGTGTGTCTGTGTGTGTGTGTCTGTGTGTGTGTCTGTGTGTGTGTGTGTCTGTGTGTGTGTGGGTGTGTCTGTGTGTGTGTGTCTGTGTGTGTGTCTGTGTGTGTGTGTGTCTGTGTGTGTGTGTGTGTCTGTTTGCTAACAGCACTTGCCCCTACAGTCTGTGGAGGCTACACGGGGGATCTTTGTCTGTGTGTCTGTGCAGAGCTGCTGGTGGGGGTGCTGTGCTCTGTGGTGGAGGGAGTGATGGAGGGGACAGCGCTTGGGTCGCCTCCGCAGCAGCGACTGGCGCTGATCGAGGCGGCCCTCAAAGTCCTACTCACCCACTCGCTCACCAGCCACGAACTCCGTGAGGCTCCCTCACTCACCACTCACTCACTCACTCACTCACCTACTCAGCCACTCACTCACTCACTCACCCACTCACTCACTCACTCACCCACTCGCTCACCAGCCACGAACTCCGTGAGGCTCCCTCACTCACCACTCACCCACCACTCACTCACCCACTCACCCACTCGCTCACCAGCCACGAACTCCGTGAGGCTCCCTCACTCACCACTCACTCACCACTCACTCACTCACTCACCTACTCAGCCACTCACTCACTCACTCACCCACTCACTCACTCACTCACCCACCCACTCACTCACCCACTCACCCACCCACTCACTCACCCACTCACTCACTCACTCACCCACTCACTCACTCACCCACTCACTCACTCACTCACCTACTCAGCCACTCACTCACTCACTCACCCACTCACTCACTCACCCACTCACTCACTCACTCACCCACTCGCTCACCAGCCACGAACTCCGTGAGGCTCCCTCACTCACCACTCACTCACCACTCACTCACTCACTCACCTACTCAGCCACTCACTCACTCACTCACCCACTCACTCACTCACTCACCCACTCACTCACTCACTCACTCACCCACCCACTCACTCACCCACTCACTCACCTACTCAGCCACTCACTCACTCACTCACCCACTCACTCACTCACCCACTCACTCACTCACTCACCTACTCAGCCACTCACTCACTCACTCACCCACTCACTCACTCACCCACTCACTCACTCACTCACCCACTCGCTCACCAGCCACGAACTCCGTGAGGCTCCCTCACTCACCACTCACTCACCACTCACTCACTCACTCACCTACTCAGCCACTCACTCACTCACTCACTCACCCACTCACTCACTCACCCACTCACTCACTCACCCACCCACTCACTCACCCACTCACTCACCTACTCAGCCACTCACTCACTCACTGACCCACTCACTCACTCACCCACTCACTCACTCACTCACCTACTCAGCCACTCACTCACTCACTCACTCACCCACTCACTCACTCACCCACTCACTCACTCACTCACCCACTCGCTCACCAGCCACGAACTCCGTGAGGCTCCCTCACTCACCACTCACTCACCACTCACTCACTCACTCACCTACTCAGCCACTCACTCACTCACTCACCCACTCACTCACTCACCCACTCACTCACCCACCACACCCACTCACTCACTCACTCACCCACTCGCTCACCAGCCACGAACTCCGTGAGGCTCCCTCACTCACCACTCACCACTCACTCACCACTCACTCACTCACTCACCACTCACTCACTCACTCACCTACTCAGCCACTCACTCACTCACTCACCCACCCACTCACTCACCCACTCGCTCACCAGCCACGAACTCCGTGAGGCTCCCTCACTCACCACTCACTCACTGACCACTCACTCACTCACTCACCACTCACTCACCCACTCACCACTCACTCACTCACTCACCCACTCGCTCACCAGCCACGAACTCCGTGAGGCTCCCTCACTCACCACTCACCCACTCACCACTCACTCACCACTCACTCACTCACTCACCACTCACTCACTCACTCACCTACTCAGCCACTCACTCACTCACCCACCCACTCACTCACCCACTCGCTCACCAGCCACGAACTCCGTGAGGCTCCCTCACTCACCACTCACTCACTCACTCACCACTCACTCACTCACCCACCCACTCACCACTCACTCACTCACCCACTCGCTCACCAGCCACGAACTCCGTGAGGCTCCCTCACTCACCACTCACCCACTCACCACTCACTCACCACTCACTCACCCACTCACCACTCACTCACTCACCCACTCGCTCACCAGCCACGAACTCCGTGAGGCTCCCTCACTCACCACTCACCCACTCACCACTCACTCACCACTCACTCACTCACTCACCACTCACTCACTCACTCACCTACTCAGCCACTCACTCACTCACTCACCTACTCAGCCACTCACTCACTCACTCACCCACTCACTCACTCACCCACTCACTCACTCACTCACCCACTCGCTCACCAGCCACGAACTCCGTGAGGCTCCCTCACTCACCACTCACTCACCACTCACTCACTCACTCACCTACTCAGCCACTCACTCACCCACTCACTCACTCACTCACCCACTCACTCACTCACTCACCCACCCACTCACTCACCCACTCACTCACCTACTCAGCCACTCACTCACTCACTCACCCACTCACTCACTCACTCACCCACTCACTCACTCACCTACTCAGCCACTCACTCACTCACTCACCCACTCACTCACTCACCCACTCACTCACTCACCCACTCGCTCACCAGCCACGAACTCCGTGAGGCTCCCTCACTCACCACTCACTCACCACTCACTCACTCACCTACTCAGCCACTCACTCACTCACTCACCCACTCACTCACTCACCCACTCACTCACTCACCCACCCACTCACTCACCCACTCACTCACCTACTCAGCCACTCACTCACTCACTGACCCACTCACTCACTCACCCACTCACTCACTCACTCACCTACTCAGCCACTCACTCACTCACTCACCCACTCACTCACTCACCCACTCACTCACTCACTCACCCACTCGCTCACCAGCCACGAACTCCGTGAGGCTCCCTCACTCACCACTCACTCACCACTCACTCACTCACTCACCTACTCAGCCACTCACTCACTCACTCACCCACTCACTCACTCACCCACTCACTCACCCACCCACCCACTCACTCACTCACTCACCCACTCGCTCACCAGCCACGAACTCCGTGAGGCTCCCTCACTCACCACTCACCACTCACCACTCACTCACCACTCACTCACTCACTCACCACTCACTCACCTACTCAGCCACTCACTCACTCACTCACCCACCCACTCACTCACCCACTCGCTCACCAGCCACGAACTCCGTGAGGCTCCCTCACTCACCACTCACCCACTCACCACTCACTCACCACTCACTCACCCACTCACCACTCACTCACTCACCCACTCGCTCACCAGCCACGAACTCCGTGAGGCTCCCTCACTCACCACTCACCCACTCACCACTCACTCACCACTCACTCACTCACTCACCACTCACTCACTCACTCACCTACTCAGCCACTCACTCACTCACTCACCCACCCACTCACTCACCCACTCACTCACTCACTCACCCACTCACTCACTCACCCACTCACCCACTCACTCACCCACCCACTCACTCACTCACTCACCCACCCACCCACTCACCACTCACCCACTCACCCACTCGCTCACCCACTCACTCACTCACCCACTCACTCACTCACTCGCTCACCAGCCACGAACTCCGTGAGGCTCCCTCACTCACCACTCACCACTCACCCACTCACTCACCACTCACTCACCCACTCACTCACTCGCGCACCCACTCACTCACTCGCGCACCCACTCACTCACTCACCCACTCACTCACTCACTCACCCACCCACTCACTCACCCACTCACTCACTCACTCACTCACCCACTCACTCACTCACCCACCCACTCACTCACCCACTCACCCACTCACTCACTCAGTCACTCAGCCACTCAGCCACTGAGCCACTCACTCACTCACTCACCACTCACTCACTCACCCACTCAGCCACTCAGCCACTCACTCACTCACTCACCACTCACTCACTCACCCACTCAGTCACTCAGCCACTCAGCCACTCACTCACTCACCCACTCACCCACTCACCACTCACTCACCCACTAACTCACTCACTCACCCACTCACCCACTCACCACTCACTCACCCACTCACTCACTCACTCACTCACCCACTCACCACTCACCCACCCACTCACTCACCCACTCACCCACTCACTCACTCACCACTCACTCACCCACTCACTCACTCACTCACCCACTCGCTCACCCACTCACCCACTCACTCACCACTCACTCACCCACTCACTCACTCACTCACCACTCACTCACCACTCACTCACCACTCACCACTCACTCACCACTCACTCACCCACTCACTCACTCACTCACCACTCACTC
Source organism: Lampetra fluviatilis (assembly GCF_964198595.1). NCBI lineage: Eukaryota > Metazoa > Chordata > Hyperoartia > Petromyzontiformes > Petromyzontidae > Lampetra > Lampetra fluviatilis. The sequence goes on along the minus strand of NW_027621411.1, from coordinate 6,235 downwards.
ACCACTCACTCACCACTCACCACTCACTCACCACTCACTCACTCAGCCACTCAGTCACTCACTCACTCAGCCACTCACTCACCCACCCACTCACTCACTCACTCACCCACTCACTCACTCACTCACTCACCCACTCACTCACTCACTCACCACTCACTCACCCACTCACTCACTCACTCACTCACCCACCCACCCACCCACCCACTCACTCACTCACTCACCCACTCACTCACTCACTCACCCACTCACTCACTCACTCACCACTCACTCACTCACTCACCCACTCACTCACTCACCCACTCACTCACTCACCACTCACTCACCCACTCACTCACCCACTCACTCACTCACTCACCCACTCACTCACTCACCCACTCACTCACTCACTCACCCACCCACCCACTCACTCATGTTGTTGTTGTTGATGTTGTTGTTGTTGTTGATGTTGTTGTAGGTGAGGAGTTGGCTCATTGTGGTGGAGTGAATTTCCTCGTCACTCTCCTCACCTCACTGGAGCGCAAAGACGAGGTGAGTAGCACTCACCCACTCACTCACTCACCACTCACCCACTCACTCACCACTCACCCACTCACTCACTCACTCACCCACTCACTCACTCACTCACTCACCCACTCACCACTCACCCACTCACTCACTCACCCACTCACTCACTCACCCACTCACTCACCCACCCACCCACCCACTCACTCACCCACTCACTCACTCACTCACCCACTCACTCACTCACTCACCCACTCACTCACCACTCACCCACTCACTCACTCACCCACTCACTCACTCACCCACTCACTCACCCACCCACCCACTCACTCACCCACTCACTCACTCACTCACCCACTCACTCACTCACCCACTCACTCACTCACTCACCCACTCACTCACCCACCCACCCACTCACTCACTCACTCACCCACCCACCCACCCACCCACTCACTCACTCACTCACCCACCCACTCACCCACTCACTCACCACTCACTCACTCACCCACTCACTCACCCACTCACTCACCCACTCACTCACTCACCCACCCACTCACCCACTCACTCACTCACCCACCCACCCACTCACTCACCCACTCACCCACTCACCCCCTCACCCACCCACCCACTCACCACTACACTCACTCACTCACCCACTCACCCACCCACTCACCACTACACACTCACTCACTCACTCACCACTAGTACACTCACTCACTCACTCACCCACTCACCCACCCACCCACCCACCCACTCACCCACTCACTTACCCACTCACTCACCCACCCACTCACTCACCCACTCACCCACTCACTCACTCACCCACCCACCCACTCACCCACTCACCCACCCACCCACTCACTCACCCACTCACCCCACTCACTCACTCACCCACCCACTCACCCACCCACTCACCCACTCACCCACTCACCCACCCACCCACCGACCCACCCACTCACCCACTCACTCACCCACCCACCCACTCACCCACTCACTCACCCACTCACTCACCACTAGTACACTCACTCACCCACTCACCCACTCACTTACCCACTCACTCACCACTCACTCACTCACTCACCCACTCACCCACTCACTCACCCACTCACTCACCCACCCACTCACTCACCCACTCACCCACCCACCCACCCACCCACTCACTCACCCACTCACTCACCCACTCACTCACTCACTCACTCACCCACTCACCCACCCACCCACTCGCCCACTCACCCACCCACCCACCCACTCACCCACTCACCCACTCACTCACCCACTCACCCACTCACTCACTCACCCACCCACCCACTCACCCACCCACTCACCCACTCACCCACCCACCCACTCACCCACTCACCCACCCACCCACCCACCCACTCACCCCACTCACTCACCCACTCACCCACTCACCCACTCACTCACCCACTCACTCACCACTAGTACACTCACTCACTCACCCACTCACCCACTCACCCACTCACTCACCCACCCACGAACTCACTCACTCACCCACCCACTCACCCACCCACTCACTCACTCACCCACTCACTCACCCACTCACTCACCCACTCACTCACCCACTTACCCACCCACTCACCCACTCACTCACTCACCCACTCACCCACCCACCCACCCACCCACTCACTCACCCACCCACCCACTCACTCACCCACTCACCCACTCACCCACTCACTCACCCACTTAACCACCCACTCACCCACTCACCCACCCACCCACTCACCCACCCACCCACTCACCCACCCACCCACCCACCCACCCACCCACCCACCCACTCACCCACCCGCTCACCCACCCACTCACTCACCCACTCACCCACTCACTCACCCACTTACCCACCCACTCACCCACTCACTCACTCACCCACTCACCCACTCACCCACCCACCCACTCACCCACCCACCCACCCACTCACTCACCCACTCACCCACTCACTCACCCACTCACTCACCCACCCAATCACCCACCCAATCACCCACCCACCCACCCACTCACTCACTCACCCACCCACCCACTCACCCACTCACTCACCCACTCACCCACCCACTCACCCACCCACCCACTCACCCACCCACCCACCCATTCACCCACCCACTCACCCACCCACCCACCCACCCACTCACTCACTCACCCACCCACTCACCCACTCACCCACCCACCCAGCCACCCACTCACCCACTCACTCACCCACCCACCCACCCACTCACTAACTCACCCACCCACCCACTCACCCACTCACTCACCCACTCACCCACCCACTCACCCACCCACCCACCCACTCACTCACCCACCCACCCACTCACCCACTCACTCACCCACTCACCCACCCACTCACCCACCCACCCCACTCACTCACTCACCCACTCACCCACCCACTCACCCACTCACCCACCCACCCACTCACCCACCCACCCACTCACCCACCCACTCACCCACTCACCCACCCACTCACTCACCCACCCACTCACCCACCCACTCACTCACCCACTCACCCACCCACCCACTCACCCACCCACCCACTCACTCACTCACTCACCCACTCACCCACCCACTCACCCACCCACTCACCCACTCACCCACCCACCCACCCACTCACCCACCCACTCACTCACTCACTCACCCACCCACCCACCCACTCACCCACCCACCCACCCACCCACTCACCCACCCACCCACTCACTCACTCACTCACCCACTCACTCACTCACCCACCCACCCACCCACTCACCCACCCACCCACTCACCCACCCACCCACTCACCCACTCACCCACTCACCCACCTACCCACTCACCCACCCACCCACTCACCCACTCACCCACCCACCCACCCACTCACCCACCCACCCACCCACCCACTCACTCACTCACCCACTCACCCACTCACCCACCCACTCACCCACCCACTCACCCACCCACCCACCCACCCACCCACTCACCCACCCACTCACTCACTCACTCACCCACTCACCCACCCACTCACCCACTCACCCACCCACCCACTCACCCACCCACCCACCCACCCACTCACTCACTCACCCACTCACCCACCCACTCACCCACCCACTCACTCACTCACTCACCCACTCACTCACCCACCCACTCACCCACTCACCCACCCACTCACCCACCCACTCACCCACCCACTCACCCACTCACCCACCTACCCACTCACCCACCCACCCACTCACCCATTCACCCACCCCACCCACCCACTCACCCACCCACCCACCCACCCACCCACCCACCCACCCACCCACCCACTCACCCACTCACCCACCCACCCAGTCACCCACCCATTCACCCACTCACCCACCCACCCACCCACCCACTCACCCACTCACCCACTCACTCACCCACTCACTCACCCACCCACCCACTCACCCACTCACCCACCCACCCACTCACCCACCCACCCACCCACCCACTCACCCACCCACCCACCCACCCACCCACCCACTCACTCACCCACCCACCCACTCACCCACCCACCCACCCACCCACTCACCCACCCACCCACCCACCCACTCACCCACTCACTCACCCACCCACCCACTCACTCACTCACTCACCCACCCACTCACCCACCCACCCACTCACCACTCACTCACTCACCCACCCACCCACTCACTCACCCACCCACTCACCCACCCACCACTACACTCACTCACTCACGTCACCCACCCACCCACCCACTCACCCACTCACTCACTCACTCACTCACCCACCCACCCACCCACCCACTCACCCACCCACCCACCCACTCACTTACCCACCCACCCACTCACCCACCCACTCACCCACTCACACTCACTCACCCACTCACCCACTCACTCACCCACCCACTCACCCACTCACCCACTCACCCACCCACTCACTCACCCACTCACCCACCCACCCACTCACTCACTCACTCACCCACTCACCCACCCACTCACCCACCCACTCACCCACTCACCCACTCACCCACCCACTCACTCACTCACCCACCCACCCACCCACCCACTCACCCACTCACTCACCCATTCACCCACCTACCCACTCACCCACCCACCCACTCACCCACTCACCCACCCACCCACCCACTCACCCACCCACCCACCCACCCACTCACCCACCCACCCACCCACCCACCCACTCACCCACTCACCCACCCACCCAGTCACCCACCCATTCACCCACTCACCCACCCACCCACCCACCCACCCACCCACTCACCCACTCACCCACTCACTCACCCACTCACTCACCCACCCACCCACTCACCCACTCACCCACCCACCCACTCACCCACCCACCCACCCACCCACTCACCCACCCACCCACCCACCCACCCACCCACTCACTCACCCACCCACCCACTCACCCACCCACCCACCCACCCACTCACCCACCCACCCACCCACCCACCCACTCACCCACTCACTCACCCACCCACCCACTCACTCACTCACCCACTCACCCACCCACTCACTCACCCACTCACCCACCCACCCACTCACTCACTCACTCACCCACTCACCCACCCACTCACCCACCCACTCACCCACTCACCCACTCACCCACCCACTCACTCACTCACCCACCCACCCCCACCCACTCACCCACTCACTCACCCACTCACCCACCTACCCACTCACCCACCCACCCACTCACCCACTCACCCACCCACCCACCCACTCACCCACCCACCCACCCACCCACTCACCCACCCACCCACCCACTCACCCACTCACCCACCCACCCAGTCACCCACCCATTCACCCACTCACCCACCCACCCACCCACCCACCCACTCACCCACTCACCCACTCACTCACCCACTCACTCACCCACCCACCCACTCACCCACTCACCCACCCACCCACTCACCCACCCACCCACCCACCCACCCACCCACCCACTCACTCACCCACCCACCCACTCACCCACCCACCCACCCACCCACCCACTCACCCACCCACCCACCCACCCACTCACCCACTCACTCACCCACCCACCCACTCACTCACTCACCCACTCACCCACCCACTCACCCACCCACTCACCCACCCACTCACTCACCCACTCACCCACCCACTCACCCCACCCACTCACCCACCCACTCACCCACTCACCCACTCACCCACCCACTCACTCACCCACTCACCCACCCACTCACTCACTCACCCACTCACCCACTCACCCACCCACCCACTCACCCACTCACCCACTCACCCACCCACTCACTCACCCACTCACCCACCCACCCACTCACTCACCCACTCACCCACTCACCCACTCACCCACCCACTCACTCACCCACTCACCCACCCACCCACCCACTCACTCACTCACCCACTCACCCACTCACCCACCCACCCACTCACCCACTCACCCACTCACCCACCCACTCACTCACCCACTCACCCACCCACCCACTCACTCACTCACTCACCCACTCACCCACCCACTCACCCACCCACTCACCCACTCACCCACTCACCCACCCACTCACTCACTCACCCACCCACTCACCCACCCACCCACTCACCCACTCACCACTACACTCACACTGTGTGTAACCACTATGCGGTGTGTGTAGTGTGTGTAGTGAGTGTGTGTAACCACTATGCGGTGTGTGTAGTGAGTGTGTGTAACCACTATGCGGTGTGTGTAGTGAGTGTGTGTAACCACTATGCGGTGTGTGTAGTGAGTGTGTGTAACCACTATGCGGTGT
>NW_027621410.1:0-1000 GCF_964198595.1 Lampetra fluviatilis | reverse complement strand
CACCACCATCATCACCACCACCCTCACCACCACCCTCACCACCCTCACCACCATCACACTCACCACCACCACCCTCACCACCACCATCACCACCATCATCACCACCATCATCACCACCATCACCACCCTCACCACCATCACACTCACCACCACCATCACCACCCTCACCACCATCACACTCACCACCACCACCCTCACCACCACCATCACCACCATCATCACCACCATCATCACCACCATCACCACCCTCACCACCATCACACTCACCACCACCATCACCACCCTCACCACCATCACACTCACCATCACCACCCTCACCACCACCATCACCACCATCATCACCACCATCATCACCACCATCACCACCCTCACCACCATCACACTCACCACCACCATCACCACCCTCACCACCATCACACTCACCACCACCACCCTCACCACCACCATCACCACCATCATCACCACCATCATCACCACCATCACCACCCTCACCACCATCACACTCACCACCACCATCACCACCCTCACCACCATCACACTCACCATCACCACCCTCACCACGCACCATCACCACCATCATCACCACCATCATCACCACCATCACCACCCTCACCACCATCACACTCACCACCACCATCACCACCCTCACCACCATCACACTCACCCATCACCACCCTCACCACCCACCATCACCACCATCATCACCACCATCATCACCCACCATCACCACCCTCACCACCATCACACTCACCATCACCACCCTCACCACCACCATCACCACCATCATCACCACCATCATCACCACCATCACCACCCTCACCACCATCACACTCACCATCACCACCCTCACCACCACCATCACCACCATCATCACCACCATCATCACCACCATCACCACCCTCACCACCATCACACTCACCACCACCATCACCACCCTCACCACCATCATCACCACCATCACCACCCTCACCACCACCATCACCACCCTCACCACCCTCCT